>NC_058130.1:209147015-209252609 GCF_016433145.1 Gracilinanus agilis
GGGGAAAGGAGGAGCATGAATCATGTAACCATGTTAAAAATGAATATTAATAAATGTAAAAAAAAAAAAGTTCAAAACTTCCCAGCTGTATGACCCTGAGCAAGTCACTTAACCCCCACTGCCTAGCCCTTACTGCCCTTCTGCCTGGGAACTGATGCATAGTACTGAATTTTAAAGGGTTTGAAAAAATAAATTGCACTCAGGAAATGTTTGCTGAAAATTTCCGCCACTATTTTTCTTAACTCTAACCACTGAACCTCACTCTCTTCACCGTTATCTTCACCAGCAGGAGAAATGAGAGGACATTTGTTCATCTTTTGTAGCATTTGAAAAGTTGGTCTTCCTCCGGAAACAAAAATTTCCCTTGTTTTTCTGATTTTGAATTTTTCACTCGTGTGTAGGGGGAAGGGAAGGAAGAGAGAAAATGGATATCAAAACCAGCCTAATTTGCAATAAACTAACAGTGTTGATTTGCGTGAGCTCTTGTTCCTGCCTTTTCCAATCAGACTCCAAATCTCCTGGTTGGTTTGGAAGGGCCCTTGAAAAGATATCCCTCCATCCTACCTCCCCTGCCCTCAGACAAGACCACACTTAGCCACATCCCTGGCAAATAATAATGATCCCATTTTCAAATGCCCTCAGAGAAAGAGATCTCCCAAGCTCTTTTGGCCACTGGTTCCGATATTAAGGAGAAAAGTCTTTTTTATTAAAGCTCTAGCCTAAGCTTCTCTTGCTGCCCGTTTCCTCTCATCCTAAAGATTTATGTCACACATACACACACCAGCTGATGCCCATTCCCTCTTTATAATAACTCGTGACCCAGAAGCGATGCCCCTTTTCTGCTTCCTGAACTTATCTATCTCAATGCTTGGGGGGCAGAGGGTATTCAAAGTATCCTCAACCCAACCCGAAGTCCTCCAGGCTGGGCCCTAGCTGAGCCCCTTTGCATTTCCAAAACAATCACAACTTCAGGGTTTCCCAAAGCCTGACAATTCTGGTCCTCTGGAGCCAGGGGAAAAAAAAAAAAAAAAAAAAAAAAACCCAACCACCACAGCACTGCACCAAAAAGCCCTTCATTCTAATGTGGCTTAAGTTAAAAAAAAAAAAAAACTCTCCTTACCTCCTGGCCAAAGTATTTCATTTCTGCCTGGGGACCTTTCAAAAAGTAACTGGTATTTCCGTGGATCTCTCCATTCCGGGGTGTGGCTCGTAAGTAGGCGTCTTTGGGGGTTTCTTTGGCCCCAATTCTGGAATCTGCCGCCCCACCCCTTCTTCTAATTCACTGTGTATTAGCATCCAGGCTTTTTCAAAGGCACCAACTGCAGCATCTCTATGAAGGGGTTTTAGTTCCGCGAGGGGCATCCCCCTCCTCCCTCAGGAAAGCCTCCCCTCTCTCTCTCTCTACGGCGTGGGATTGCTCTGATCTTCTGGGCAGCTGCCAGGTTTTCCAGGCTACTCTACTAGGCGGCCAACAGCCCCTGCCCCTTCTCCCTTCGAATCCCTTTCGTCTGCTGCTCTCCGAGACACACACGCGCGCGCGCGCGTGCACACACACACACACACATACACACACACATACGGAATTTGGAAGTCCTTTGCCGACAGTGGTTCAAAAGGCATTGAATTTGCTGCAGCGGAGCCCCGAGAACCCAAACAAGCAGGAGACCCGGCCGGGGTAGGGGGAGAACGAGGCAACACGTCTGACTGTAATCCGCACTTAGACATTTCCTTGGGGAAAAAACCAGGCAGTCCTGCTCGGCTTGGGCCAAGACGAGGAGCATCCGTACCCCTGCCAGGCAAGGGAGCAAACAGCCTGCATCCCTAGTTGGAACGGCGGCACCTGCTCCTAACCCAGCATCCTCCACAGTGAACTCAAGTTGCCTCTCTCCGGGCTCTTGAGGGCATCGCCTTGACCAACTAGTTGCCTTCTACTTCAGTCTGGGAAAGAGGGGGGAGAAGAAAGCCTATCCACACCACACGGTCTGTACTTCAATTCGCCCCGGCCCCCAACCCCCAGTTCCATTTTGAGATCACTTTTGTCTGCTCCCGTCTTTGCCCTTAGGATGGAGTTGCCTTAACTTCAGCTAGTTCTCACGGATTTCCAGTGAGGGGAGGAATCCCAGGTCTGGAGTTAATCCGTCCCTAGGGAACTGGTTTTTAATTTCTCCACTAAACTCTGCTTTGGCATCCTCTCTTCTTTCCGCTGGAGTCTCTGGCATTTTGATTCTTCTTCCCTCTCTCCCTCCGTCTATTATCAGAAATCAAATCTCTTCCCCCTCTCCGCCCCCCTCCCTGCTCCCCGCAACCAGTTTTCTTCTCGTTTGATGCAACAAGCACACACTGGCGAGAAGTTGTCAGACTGTTCCCCACCTCCTCCCCATTCTGCCCCCTTCCCCCTACGTCTTGTCTGGGCTTACCTTGAAAGCAGCCGCGTCCTCTTGCAGAGGTTGAGCCTGTATGTTGGAAGGGGTTTGAAGAAAAGCGTATGTAGTTGGTATGTGAAAGGAAAATCAGGGAGGTTTCACCGTGACGTCAGCACAGCGAGAGAGAAGATTAGAAAAGACAAGGGCAGCGATAAAGGCAGGAGAGAAATAAACAGTGCGATCAGAGGGGAGAATGGGGGTGAGCTTGGAGTCGAGAGGGAAAAATATAACACGTGTCAGGGAGATGTGCGGTAATGGAAAAGCATGTTTGCCAAAAAAGAGGGGATGGGGTGGGGAGAGGAAAGGAGAGGAGAGGCAACACCTCTTTTGTCTCTATCACAACTGTTCCTGAAGACTTGAAGAAGATTCTCAATCCCCATCCCCACCCCCGGGCTCCTTGACCTTTGGAATGATGACTGACAGGAGGGTAATTGGGACTCGACCAAATTACTTGCCAGGGTGCTGTAATCAACCTAAACTCTTTAGGGACCCTTTTCTTTCTCTTTTGCTCTTTGCCCCAATACTTCCCCACCTGCGTTAGCAATCTAGCACCTGGGAAGTCAAATAGTATTAAGTAGGAGTCGCTGTCGAATTGGAGGTCAGTTTCCCTCAAAGGAATAAAGCAGGTTTTCTTCTTTCTCATTGGAAATAAGAACCTTGCTTCAGGGAGACTGTTTCATCCGTTTTTATGATTCTCCGGGAAAGATTTCTGGGATTGGGTTGCCTCACTTTACTCCCAGTACAGTCTAGTTTTCTCCCCTCTTGTCGTGATGAGTTTGGAGAGGGTTCCACCTAAGCTTTTCTCTATTGGCATTCTTTCCAAAAGCTAATGCTTCTAAAAGAACTAAAAATCAAAGGAAATTGACTACGATTTACAGGGCCTTCCAATTCCCCCATCTAAGGAGGTGAGATGCTCACTGCTTTGGACTAGTCATCTAGGGTGACCTCTTTCCCCAAACATTACTTCAAATCTCAAGGACTTTGAAGTAGGAAGGAGTGAATGAGCCTTTTGCTGGACCCCTCCCATTGAGGGTGTGATGGAATGCTTAGGGTGGGGCTGACTCTGTCCTGGACTCCGGCTGAAACTTTGAAGTTCTTGAGATAGAATTTATAGAAAATGCAATCCCCTCTCAGGGAGGTGCTCAGAAAGCTTTGGTAGATTCAGATTCAGCTGTAACATTAGAAGGAAAAAGAGCCAGGATGTGGTTCTGATTCTGTTGCAAATGGACAAAGGCCAGAGATGTGGGCTCATCATTTGTATATCAAAACCCATGAAAGTCTCAATATCTAGCCTGCAGAAAAGAGAGATGAGTAGATGCCAGTTGAGTAGCAGACAGCAAAAAGGAAAGTGAGATTGCTGTAGTCTAGAGTAGTCTTGAGAATGTGTCTGGTTTGTAATAGTGGAGAAGAGTGGGCAAGAAGAGAAAGTGGAACTGAGCAAAGACATGGAAGAAGGTCCAAGGGGTATTTCCAGGATGGTGAAGGCACCTGTTGTACTGGATAGAAAGTCACAAAGGAGATGATGGAAGGAGATAATTCCTAGGAAGGAAAAAAAAGCATCAAAGCATCCAGCTCACCATCTCTTGAACCTTTTTTTTTTAATAGTCTAGGGGGCAGCTAAGTGACTTAGTGGACTGAGAGCCAAGCCTAGAGACCAAAGGTCCTGGGTTCAAATCAGACTTCAAGATATTTCCTACCTGTATGACCCTGGGCAAGTCACTGCTCTTCTGCCTTGGGATCAATTCACAATATTGATTCTAAGACACAAGGTAAGACTTTAAATTTAAAAAAAATAGTTTAATGTCTGGTGGCAAACAAAAAGGGTCCATACTTACTTGAATTACCCAAAAGGAAGAAATAGAAACAATATATGAGCTTGAAACATTTTAAAATTATGTTATAGATGACAGCTTCCAGGTTAAGATGGTAGCTGAGTAGAAGCTGGGCCACTTCCTCTCCTTACCAACCAATATAGTATACATCCAAAGGACAAGGAAACAAAATCCAGACCCCACAATAGGGTGCAGTATCGAAGGTACGTGGGATTTGGGCACTTGCACGCTATAAGGGGGGAGGGAGGAATAGCTCCCATCAAAACTCAAGCAGATCACCCCTTCCCCACCCCACCCACAATACCAGAATTAGAGGCTGCACTCCAGAGTTAGAGCAAGCAGGGGCACAAAATCTAGCCCCTAGGCAGCTAGCTGGCACCACTAGGAGCTTGCCCCTGAGAGTAGCAAGACCTGAGACCCCAGGTGACTGGAAAACTCAGACCTTGGACATGGTAGTGGAGCTGACAGAGGCAACAACAGCTCCAGCACGCTCAGACTCAGGGGAAAATCTTAGATGGAGGAGCAAGCGTGGGCCAAGTCCCAAGCTCTGGGCAGCTGGCTAGGACCACAGGGGCTTGACCCTGAAAACAGCTAGACCAGAGACCCCAGAAGTGTCCCCAGAGAAGCCAAAAGACTCACAAAGTAGCTTCAGACAAAAAACTGCTCCCTAACTCCATACAAAGATAATCAGATTGCCTTACTTGGACTTCTGGCAGATAAAACAAAATGATGCCAATCAAGACCCAAGAAATAAACAAGAAGACGAAGAAAAAAGCTCAAACACTTGATAACTTCTGCACAGGAAAAAAAAACAGAAAACAGAGGAGGACAAACAAAGACATCCAAACCTTCTGAAAAAAATGAAAATGGGTCACAAGATCTTGAAGAGTTCAAATCTGAGATTATGAGAAAGATGGAAGAGCTCTGGCAAGAAAATAACAGTTTAAATGGCAGAATTTTGCAATTGGAAAGTAAGGCTCAGAAATCAAATGAATTGATAAGCAAACTGAAGACCAGAAATGACCAGCTAGAAGCCTTGAAGAACCAGATAGACCAAAAAAAAAAAAACAGTCTCTAAAGGCTAGAATTAGGCAATTAGAAGCCAATGATCTCTCAAGACAGCAAGAACAAATAAAGCAAAGTCAAAAGACTGATAAAATAGAAGGAAACATGAAATACCTCACTGAGAAACTGACAGATCAAGAAAACAGGTCTAGAAGAGACAATTTGAGAATCCTTGGCCTTCCTGAAAAATCAGAAATTAATAGAAATTTGGACTCCATACTAAAAGAAATTATTCAGCAAAACTGTCCTGAAGTTCTACAAGAGGGCAATATAGACATTGAAAGGATCCATAGATCACCCTCTACACTAGACCCTGAAAAAACAACCCCCAGAAATATAATAGCCAAATTCAAGAGCTTCCAAGTAAAAGAAAAATATTACAAGAAGCCAGAAAGAGACAATTCAGATATCAAGGGGTACCAATCAGGATGACACAGGACCTGGCAGCCTCCACACTAAAAGACCACAAGGCTTGGAATATGATATTTAGAAAGGCAAGAGAACTGGGTCTACAACCAAGGATCACCTACCCATCAAAACTGACTATATACTTCCTGGGGAAAATATGGGCATTTACCAAGATAGAAGATTTCCATGAATTTTCACAGAAAAGACCAGGACTAAATGGAAAGTTCAATATCCAACCACAAAAACCAAGAGAAACATGAAAAGGTAAATAAGAAACAGAGGGGAAAGAAAGAAAATTCTTATTCTTAAATTTACCTCTTTAAGGGCCTTAATAAGATCAAATTATGTGTATTCCTATATGGAGAAATGTTATGTATAATTTTCAAAAACTGTATTCACTATTATAGTAATTAGAAGAGTTATTCACAGGGAGAGGTTGGAGCACTAAATGGTCTAAGATGAGACGGGGTGAGGAAAAAAGAGGGGGGGGGTGAATAGTAGATGGTATCAAGAGAAACTTGAATGAATAAGAAAAATAGGATATTCTATATCACACAAAGAGAACATGAGAAGGGGAGGGGATCGATACTATTATAAAAAGGAGTGGAAGAGAGCATTAAGAGGTAATACTTAAACCTTACTCTCAGCAGAATTAACCCTGAAAGAGAAGAGTAGCTATATCCATTGGGATATAGAATTCTATCTAACCCTATTGAGAAAGTCAGAAGGGATCAACCAAGGGGAGCAGGGGAGTGGGCTCAAGCAGGGGAGAAGGGAGTCAAAAAAAAGGAGGGGAGGAGAGGAGGGAGGGAATTCATTAGGCCTTAAAAAATAAAAAGAGGGGAATAATAAAGGAGGGGGTGGAAAGGGAAGTAAATCAAGGGAGGGGACAAGGGAGACTGGTCTAAAACAAACCACTGGTTTAAAAGTAAATAGGGTAAGAAGAAGGGGTAGAACTAGGAAAGGATACCAAAATGTTGAGGAATACACAACTGATAATTATAACTCTGAATGTGAATGGGATGAACTCACCCATAAAACGGAAGCAAATAGCAGAGTGGATTAGAAACCAAAATCCTACCATATGTTGTCTACAAGAAACACATATGAGGCAGGTGGACATACACAGGTTTAAGGTGAAGGGCCAGAGCAAAATCTGTTGGGCTTCAAATGAGAAAAAGAAGGCAGGAGTGGTGATCATAATCTCTGACAGAGCCAAAGTAAAAATAGATTTGGTTAAAAGAGATAGGGAAGGTAATTACATCCTGATAAAAGGCACTATAGACAATGAGGAAATAACAGTGCTCAATATGTATGCACCAAATGGTATATCATCCAAATTCCTAAAGGAGAAACTGGCAGAGCTCAAGAAGGAAATAGATAGTAAAACCATACTAGTGGGAGATCTAAATATTCCTCTTTCAGATTTAGATAAATCAAACCAAAAAATAAATAAGGAAGAGATAAGATAGGTAAGTGAAATCCTAGAAAAATTAGATTTAATTGATATGTGGAGGAAAATAAATAGGAACAAAAAGGAATACACCTTCTTTTCAGCTGCACATGGTACATTCACAAAGATTGACCATGCAATTATTTTTATTTTATTATTCCTATTGACTCCCAAAGGAGCATAGGGCTGCAACCATCTCACGCCAACAGACTCTGTTCTGGGCAACTTCCCCCAACGGGGCATATCTTTGCCAGGTCTGTTTTGGCCTTCCGACTTTTCTCCTCCCTGCTGGGTTCCATATTTTTTTTTCATAGCATCCTGACTTTCCCAGAGTCTGGTATTGGAGATCTTTTCAGGCCATTTGATGTTCAAGATTTGACGTAGGCCTGGAGTTTGTTGGCTTTTGCCAGCACACGTCGTGGACTCTGTTGGAGAGCAATCTTCCAGACTAGGCAATCATTGGTTTTGTTGGTTTAATGAGGTTGCAGTTTCTATAGCAAATGAGATTTTTACAGGGTGAGGTTGCTAGCCTCGCGCCCAACCCTCCTCCTTTTTCAGCCGGGCTTGGGACCGTCCTTGGCGGAGTTTGACCATGTAATAGGGCATAGAAACATTGCAAACAAATGCAAAAGAGCAGAAATAATAAATGTAACCTTCTCAGATCATAATGCAATAAAAATAATAATTAATAAGGGCACCTGGACAGGCAAATCAAAAACTAATTGGAAATTAAATAATATGATTCTCCAAAACCAGCTAGTCAAAGAAGAAATCATAGAAACAATCAACAATTTCATTGGAGAGAATGACAATGATGAGACATCCTACCAAACGTTGGAATGCAGTCTAGCAGTATTCAGGGGGAAATTTATATCCTTGAGTGAATATATTAACAAATTAGAGAGGGCAAAGATCAATGAACTTGGCATGCAAATTAAAAAACTAGAAAGGGAACAAATTAAAAATCCCCAACTAAAGACCCAATTAGAGATTACAAAAATTAAAGGAGAAATCAATAAAATTGAAAGTAAAAAAACTATTGAATTAATAAATAAGAATAGGAGCTGGTACTTTGAAAAAATAAACAAAATTGACAAAGTACTGGTCAATCTAATTTAAAAAAGGAAAGCAGAAAACCAAATCATCAGTATCAAAGATGAAAAGGGAGACCTCACTTCTAATGAAGAGGAAATCAAGGCAATCATTAAAAACTATTTTGCACAATTACATGGCAATAAATATAGCAATCTAAATGAGATGGATGAATATTTACAAAAATATAAATTGTCTAGATTAACAGTAAAAGAAATAGAATAGTTAAATAATCCCATATCAGAAAAAGAAATTGAACAAACCATCAAAGAACTCCCTAAGAAAAAATCACCAGGGCCTGATGGATTCACAAGTGAATTCTCTCAAACCTTCAAAGAACAACTAATTCCAATACTATACAAACTATTTGACATAATAAGCAAAGAAGGAGTTGTACCAAATTCCTTTTATGATACAAATATGGTACTGATCCCAAAGCCAGGTAGATCAAAAACAGAGAAAGAAAACTACAGACCAATCTCCTTAATGAACATAGATGCAAAAATCTTAAACAGAATACTAGCAAAAAGACTCCAGCAAGTGATCATGAGGGTTATTCATTATGATGAGGTGGGATTTATACCAGGAATGCAAGGATGGTTCAACATTAGGAAAACCATCCACATAATTGACCATATCAATAAGCAAACTAACAAAAACCACATGATTATCTCAATAGATGCTGAAAAAGCCTTTGACAAAATACAATATCTATTCCTACTGAAGACACCAGAAAGTATAGGAATAGGAGGACCTTTCCTAAAAATAATAAACAGTATATATCTAAAACTATCAACAAACATCATATGCAATGGGGATAAATTAGAAGCCTTCCCAATAAGATCAGGACTGAAACAAGGATGCCTGTTATCACCTCTATTATTTAACATTGTACTAGAAACACTAGCAGTAGCAATTAGAGAAGAAAAAGAAATTGAAGGTATCAAAATAGGCAAGGAGGAGATTAAGCTATCACTCTTTGCAGATGATATGATGGTCTACTTAAAAAATCCTAGAGAATCAACTAAAAAACTAGTAGAAATAATCAACAACTTTAGCAAAGTTGCAGGATACAAAATAAATGCACATAAATCATCAGCATTTCTATATCTCTCCAACACATCACAGCAGCAAGAGGTAGAAAGAGAAACACCATTTAAAATCACTGTAGACAATATAAAATACTTAGAAATCTATCTACCAAAACAAATACAGGAATTATATGAACATAACTACAAAACACTTTCCAAACAATTAAAACTAGATCTAAGCAATTGGAAAAGCATTCATTGCTCATGGGTAGGACAAGCTAACATAATAAAAATGACCATACTAGCCAGATTAATTAACTATTTAGTGCCATACCTATCAAACTACCAAAAAACTTTTTTACTGAATTAGAAAAAACTATAACAAAGTTCATTTGGAAGAACAAAAGATCAAGAATATCAAGGGAAATAATGAAAAAAAATGTGAAGGAAGGGGGTCTAGCAGTACCAGATATTAACCTATACTATAAAGCAGTGGTCATCAAAACAATATGGTACTGGCTAAGAGACAAAAGGGAGCATCAGGGGAATAGACTTGGGGTAAGTGACATCAGCAAGACAGTGTATGATAAACCCAAAGAGCCCAACTTTTGGGACAAAAATCCACTATTTGAAAAAAACTGCTGGGAAATTTGGAAAACAATATGGGAGAGATTAGGTTTAGTTCAACATCTCACACCCTACACCAAGATAAATTCAGAATGGGTGAACGACTTGAATATAAAGAGAGAAACTATAAAAAAAATTAAGTGAACACAGAATAGTATACCTGTCAGATCTCTGGGAAAGGAAAGATTTTAAAACCAAGCAAGAGTTAGAGAAAATTACAAAATGTAAAATAAATAATGATGATTATATTAAATTAAAAAGTTTTTGTACAAACAAAAACAATGAAACTAAAATCAGAAGGGAAAACAACAAACTGGGAAAAAATCTTTATAACAAAAAATTCTGACAGAGGTCTAATTACTCAAATATACAAGGAGCTAAATCAATTGTATAAAAAATCAAGCCATTCCCCAATTGATAAATGGGCAAGGGACATGAATAGGCAATTTTCAGATAAAGAAATCAAAAGTATCAATAAGCACATGAGAAAGTGTTCTAAATCTCTAATAATTAGAGAAATGCAAATCAAAACAACTCTGAGGTATCACCTCATACCTAGCAGATTGGCTAAAATGAAAGAAGGGGAGAGTAATGAATGCTGGAGGGGATGTGGCCAAATTGGGATATTAATGCATTGCTGGTGGAGTTGTGAACTGATCCAACCATTCTGGATGGCAATTTGGAACTATGCCCAAAGAGCTCTAAAAGACTGCCTGCCCTTTGATCCAGCCATAGCATTGCTGGGTTTGTACCCCAAAGAGATAATAGGGGAAAAGACTTGTACAAAAACATTTATAGTCGTGCTTTTTGTGGTGGCAAAAAACTGGAAAATGAAGGGATGCCCTTCAATCGGGGAATGGCTGAACAAATTGTGGTATATGCTGGTGATGGAATACTATTGTGGTCAAAGGAATAATAAACTGGAGGAATTCCACGTGAACTGGAAAGACCTCCAGGAATTGATGCAGAGTGAAAGGAGCAGAACCAGGAGAACATTGTACACAGAGGCTGATACACTGTGGTAAAACCAAATGTAATGGACTTCTGTACAAGCAGCAATGCAATGACCCAGGACAATTCTGAGGGATTTATGGAAAAGAATGCTACCCACATTCAGAGGAAGAACTGTAGGAGTGGAAACACAGAAGTAAAACAACCACTTGAACACATGGGTTGATGCGGACATGGTTGGGGATGTAACACTAAAAGACCACACAAATGCAACTATCAATAATATATAAATAAGTCTTGATTGATCACACATGTTAAAACCAGTGGAAATGTGCGTTGGATATTGGGGGTTGGGGGGGTGAAGGAGAAAGTAAAAACAAGAATCATGTAACCATGGAAAATTTTTCTAAAAAATAAAATATTTAAATCCAAAAAAAATTATGTTATAAATTACAAGTTATTCAAGATAGTAATGGAAACAAAGTCATCAAAGATGGTGTTCTTAGAAACAAAGTTATCCAGATCATCTGATATAGTAGTGGTATTACTAGAAACAATCACTTCTGTGTATCTAGGAGCTTCAAAAGGACAATGTAGTAGAATCTCCTAGAATCTTCGATAGAGGTTCTTCATTTCCAATAAGAAAGTAAAATGCAGAGCCAATAATATGACTTGCTCTAGTTCACTCACCTAGTAATCGAAGCTGACAAAAGTAGGATCCAGCCCTCTTAGACAGGAACGGTATCATCAAAGGCCTTAAATGATTTGACTTTATTCAACAAGGCAATGAGATAGACTTTGAAAGGTTTTAATCATAAATGACTATCAAAGGCAGTGAATACAGAAGATTATTTTGTGTCATGCATGATTTGGGAAAGGAGTGGAGACTGCAGGCAGGAGTACCTGTTTGATATCTATTTCAGTTGTCCCTATGAGTCTGAACTTGGGCAATCTCAGCAAATTAGAAAAAGACAGGGTGGAGGGGGGAGGTATTTTGTAATTTTTTTTTGTTTTTTGTTGTTTTTTGAAGAACATTTTTATTTATTTTGCTAAATATTTCCCACTTGGTTTTGATCTTCTATGATTATTCTCTTTTAAAAAATTATCAATATGGAAATATGTTTTCCTGATAATACATATATAACCCAAATTGAATTGCTTGCCAGCTCCAGGAGAGAAGGGAAGGATGGAGACAATTTGGATCCTATAACTTTGGAAAACTTGTGTGGAAATTTGTTGTTACATATAATTGGTAAAATAAAATATATTTTAAAAAATATTTCCCAATTACATATAAAGAAATCTGTAGCACTTTAAAAATTGTGAGTTCCAAATTCTCTCCCTCCCCAATCCTTGAGAAGGCAAGCAACTTGATATCCATTATACATGTGAAGTCATACAAAACTTATTTCCAAGTTAGCCATGTTGCAAAAGAAAATACAGTGCAAAAAAAGAAAAAAGAAAAAAGGAAAAGAAAGTTTAAAAAGCATGCTTAAATCTATAGTCAGAGTTCATCAGTTCTCTCTCTGGAAGTGGATATTGTTTTTTATTATGGACTCTTTGGAATTGTCTAGGATCAGAGTAGCTAAATCTTTCACAGCTGATCACTCTTACAATACTGTTGATATCATATACAATATTCCCTTGGTTCTGTTCACTTCAGTTTGCATCAGTTCCTAAAAGTAATCAGTGCAAGACATTTTGAAGGAAGAATCATCAAAGCTTGCTTACTGATTAGAGAAGAAGATTAAAGGGGGAGAAAGAGTACAAAATAGTTCAAAGACTTCACAGAACCACAGATTTTTTAAAAGGGAATCTCAATAGCCATTTAGTCCAACCCAAACCCAAAAGGGAATCATAAAATATTTAACAAATTGTCACCTAGCCTCTGTTTTAAGATTTCCAATGAAGAGGATCCCACTACCTCCTTATGTAGTTCATTACACTTTTGTACAACTAATTATTTGCAAGTTTTTCCCGATGTTGAAACTAAATATTCTTATTTAACTAAATTCCAACCAGTGAGTGCTCTTAGTTCTTTCTGGAGCTAGAAGGAACAAATAGGCTGTTTGTTCTTCATTCCTCCCCATCCCCCATAAATTTCCTTTTCTTTAGGTTAAACAACCCTGGTTCCTTCGACTTTTGTTTTTATTGTTTAACATGAATTGAAAATCTTTCCCCATCCCAGTTACTATTTTCTGGACACTCTCCAGCTTATCAATGTCCTTCTTAAGCTGAGGTATCAAGAACTGAACATGGTACTTGAGATGTGGTCTGATTAGGGCAGAGTACAGAATATACCTCTTCATTCCTTGAAGCTATTCCGCCCTTCATGTGAGATCACATCTTAGCTTTTTTTTGACTGCTATATCACACTGCTAATATCAGGGAGCTTGGACAAACTATGGTCTCACTATGCCTCTACCACCCTTTACTAGTGAAGTTGATTTTTTGAACCCAAGTGTAAGACTTTTACATTTATCCCCATTGAATTGGCAACTTCTTAGATTGAGCAAAATCCTCTAGCTTACCAAAGTCTTTTTGGATCCCGGCTCTATCATCCAATGTGTTTGCTCTCCTAGCTTTGTGTCATCTGCAAATTTAGTGGACGTATTATCTACTCCTTTGTTCAAGTCATTCATTTAAAAAATGTTAAATAGCATAGATTACTGGGATACTCCATTGGAGAGTTCTTCTAAATTGACATTGAACCATTAATAACTACTTTTTGAGTATGGCCATTCAACTAGTTCCAGATCCATCTAATCATACTATTATCTTTTCTACATTTCTCTATTTTCTCTACAACAATAATATCAAAATGCTCTGCTAAAATCTAAGTAAACTATATCCACTGTCTGCTGAATAATAATAATAATAATAATAGCTATGAAAGTAGCATTTACTTAGTGTCTTCTATATGCCAGGCACTATGCTAAACCAGTGAGGATACAAAAAAGGACATACCTTGCCCTCAAGAAGTTGACAGTCTACTGGGAGGGGAGAGAGACAAAATATAGGTAACTAGGTACAAACAAAATATATACAGTATAAATAATTAATAAAATAGCATATACAGAGAAGGCGCTGAGGTTAAAGAGGGCTAGAAAATGAAAATCACAGGTTTACTAGTTTAATAACTCTGCCAAATAATGAGGACAAGGTTAGTCTGGCATTACTTGTTCTTGATGAAACCATACTGGCTCTTTGTAATTATTGCTTCTTTTTCTGGATGTTCATTAACCATCTTTTCATATGCAAGCATAAAGTACCTGGCCAGCAATCTGTGCATGCCTAGACAGCTTTTAAATGATTCATTCTAGAATTTTTCTCAGGAATTGAAGTCCAACTTATTGTGTGGACTCTTTTGTCTCTTCCTCCCTTTTAAAAAAATCAGTACATTTGCTCCCTCTCCAACCCTGTGGTACTTCTCCCCTTCTCCACAGTCTTTCAAATATCACCAATAATGGCTCAGGAATCACATTGGCAAGTTACTTCAGTACCTCAGGATGTAGTTGATCTGGGCCAGGTGACTTGGATTCATCCAGGGCACCTAGGTATACTCTTGCTGCCTTCTTATTTGCCTTAGTTATCAAAGCTTTGCTATCTATTTTTGTTCTGTGCTTTCTAGGCTAACAGTCATTCTCCCTGGCAGAACACTGGGAAGAATCCCTTAAATCATGTTTGATTCATGTCTAGGGTCATTCATAAAGAGGGAAAAGAAAGATACCCAGGAAATCAGGTATAGGACAGCTATTTATTTCCTCCACACAAAAGACTCACAAATGCATATCAACAAAGATTTAAGCATGCAGCAGAAACTTATAACTACTATTATACTCTCCTAGGAAATTGATACTTAAAACTGTTCAACATAGGACAATTAGTGTGTGATTGCTGAATGCATTCTATCTTCATCTTGGCATGCTATCTTTCTCAACATCTATGACTTCTAGTAAACTATTCCAGACAAGTGGGCTAATTAATTCTTTTTTCAATGGTCATCTTCTCCAAAAAGCATTGTAGTAGCTGTAGAGAGCACCTCAGTCCTGTGGTTAAGCTGGACCTGACCTAAGGACCCAGGATAGTCCTGACTTCTTGAACTAAAAAAATTGTATTTGGTCATTTGGACCCAAAAAAAGAAACACAAAACAGACGTGACAGCCAAGGGAGCCCGGGTCCCAGGACTGAGAGTCTGAATCACCCAGAAGAGCTGCTCTGTCAGCTAAGCATGAGTAAGTACCACCTTTAAAGGCATAGGAGAGGGTGACCTTCCCTAACCTTAATCAGAACTCTCAGAATCAGAGTTTCAGGCTTGGCTCCTTCCAGACACAAATGGGACAGAAGCTGTCTCTCCTTTGAATGTGGTTTTAATATAGTTCTACCCTGGACCACACCATAGTCATGTAGTGAGGGAACAAGGGCAAACCCAATGTTTGCTGGATCTTCCCACAGAGCCAAGTCTTTTATGTCTGAGCACATATCCCTGGACATGGTCAGGGCATAGACTCAGCATTCCATGGATAAGTGTTCCAGCCAGAGCGGGAAAGTGCCAAGGCCCAAGCCTATCCCCACAAATGTCCAAATGGGATGGCCACTGTTACATATGGTTTTGTTGGAACCAAGTAATCAATGGGGCGAAAGGCCTCAGAGAGCTCAAGGATTCTTTTGGTCAATAAATATTTATTAAGCGCCAGCTTTGTAACAAGCACTTTGTTAGATCCTGGGAATGCACAGAAATAAAACAGTTATTGTAATCAAAGAGCTTAAGTTCTACCATTCCATCATGGCAGACAACATGTACAAATGTGTAAGAGTGAAAATTACGAGACTGGCCGTAAATTAATAATTTTATTAATCAAAAGTAATAGGGGGAAAATGGGAAAAAAAGGGGAGAGAGATATAAAAGGTACTTTCCTTATCGCTTCATTTAACTTGATATTCTGAGGCTGCCTTTTGGGCCCCCTAGCCACGCTCCACAGGCAGGTCCAGTCAGCAACAAACTCAGAAGAGAAGAGAGTGAAATCTTCTCTTACCTCAATTTAGCAAAGCTTCTCTCTGCCCACTAACTCGCACAGGTCATCTCTTGGGAGCCAACTATGGCTTTCTATTTTTCTTGTGTTACCCAGCGGGGCAGTCCAGAGGTCATTGCAGGGAAGATTGCTCTGCCCCCCATCTCATGGTCTCTTGACTCTATTGCTCCATTTTTCTGGCTGCCATTCTATCCTTGTGACTCAATTCACCCAATGATTTTCTTCACATAGTCCTGGCCTCTGGGTCAAATCCTTGGCAGATGAGGTCAAGTGTGCAACTCCCGGAGAGGGAGGAAGAGTAAATTTCTTTCACACAAATGTAAGTATAAGATAAACACAAGGTAATTTATGAAGGATGGGGGAGGAGGGAGACACAAGGTACTAGAAGGATCAAGAAAAGCGGCATTGAAAGTTGAACTTTGAAGGAAAGGAAGGATTCTAAGAGGTGGAGGTGAAGAGAATTTTAGGCATGGAAAAGAAACTGAGCAAAGACATAAAGAAGAGAAATGGAGTATAGTATTTGAAGATAGCAAAAAGGCTAGTTGAAGTGAAGCACAAAGTGCCTGGAGGGGAGTTATATCTAATACATATGGAAAGGAGACTGGAATCAGGTTATAAAAGGTTTTAAATACCAAAAGAGGAGTTTGTGTTTAATCCTAGAACCAATGAGGAGCCATTGCTGTTTACTGAACAAGAGAACCACCTCTGCTTTACCTTTTTTTTTTTTTAAACCCTTAACTTCTGTGTATTGGCTCATAGGTGGAAGAGTGGTAAGGCTGGGCAATGGGGGTCAAGTGACTTGCCCAGGGTCACACAGCTAGGAAGTGTCTGAAGCCGGATTTGAACCTAGGGTCTCCCGTCTCTAGGCCTGGCTCTCAATCCACTGAGCTACCCAGCTGCCCCCTCCACCTCTGCTTTAGAAATATAACTTTGGCAACTGTGTGGATGATGGATAGAAGATGGGAGAGACCCTCCCTGAGAAAGAAAGACCAATTAGAAGTTTACTTCAATAGTTCAAGCAAGAGGCGATGACAGCCTGAAAGAGAGTGATAGCTGTGTGAGTGGATAAAAAGGGACAGATATGAGAAATATCCTGGTAGGGAAATTGAGAAGCCTTAACAACTGGTTGGATGTGGTGGGTGAGGGAGAGTGAAGAGCCGAGGATGATTTTGAGATTGTGAACATGAGTGACTAGAAGAATGATGGTACCCTTGCCAGAAACAGGAAAGCTAGGTATGTTCTGAGGGAAAGAGAATGAATTCTGTTTAAGAGATAACTATGGAGTTAGGGAGACCTATGGAAAACACAGAATGAAATATCTCAAAGGCAGTTGCTGATATGGGACTGGAGCTCAGAGAAGAGACTAGGGTTGGATTCTGGGAGTCATTTTCATAGAGAAGAAAAATGGAAACTGAGAAAAAGGTCACTGGATCTGACAGTTAGGAGGTGATCAACTGGTCATATTTTGAGGTTGTGACCCTAAAGGAAATGTTTAATCATTTTTCAGTCATGTCCAATTCTTTGTGACCCTATTTGAAGTTTTCTTGGCAGAAATACTAGAGTGGTTTACCATTTTCATCTCTAGCTTATGTTATACATGAAGAAAATGAAGCAAACAGGGTTGAGGGACTTGCCCAGGGTCACACAGCTAGGAAGTGACTGAGGCCAGATTTGAACTCTAGAAGATGAGTCTTCCAGACTCGGGCCTGGCTTTCTATCCACTGTACCACCTAGATGCCCCCTAAAGGCAGTACTGTATAGGAAAATGTCAGGACGGGGCAACTAGGTACCTATGTGGATTAAGAGCCAGGCCTAGAGATTGGAGGTCCTGGATCTAAATCTGACCTCAGACACTTCCTAGCTGTGTGACTCTGGGCAAGTCACTTAACCCCCATTGCCTAACCATTACCACTCTTCTCCCTTTGAACCAATACACAGTATTGATTCTAAGACAGAAGGTGAGATTTTTTTTTCAAGTTAGGAAACCTGTCATGGGAGAAATAATATTTACTAGGGTCTCTGCCACATAGTCTTGGCTAGTATTTCCCCCCAAAAGGAGGGAAATTATCTTCATGATGTGACTTGTCCAGAGGACAAGGGTCTGAAGTATTGACTAGCCTCCCAGGCATCTTCTAGAGCATAAAAAGGATAGTCAGTGCCTCTCCTCACACTTGATGTATATCCCACTGCCTGAGTCACACTGCACTTATCTGACCCAACACATTCTACTGACCAGACACATTTATATATTTTTATATCAGGGGAGCTGAATCTACTGAACCAATGCTGTATCCTTGCTGAGTATCCTTTCTATGCTGTTAAGTTCTATAAGGTTGTTTTGTTCCCATTCCAAGCCTGGACCACCAGACTGACCTAAGTCAGACTTGACTCATTTAATCAATTAATAAAATCTGTACAACTAAGGGGGTTGACTATTAAAGAATTTGTACTTTGTTCATTAAACAATAGAGAGCCATTGAATATTTTTGAGCAAAGATGTGAGATGATCAGTTCTATGTATAAGGAAAGTTAGTCTGACACAAGTATAATTGGACAAGGAAATAAGTGAAGATGGGCTATTCCTGGCTGCCCAGAACAGAGTTTATTCTCTGGCTTTATATGCACTCTCCACTATAACTCTTTTTAATAAAAAAGAGAAATTTATTAATTTGGAAAGTAATGTTGAGAATGACTAGGAGGATAGTAAAGTGAATAGCAAGATGGGGAGCTGTTCCTTGGGAGGACAACATGGATGGAAAACCTGTCCCCCAGTGGACATCAACTCTGGGGTTTTTATACTCTTTACAAAAGTGAAGACGTGACTCTAGAATGGCATGCACTGAAGCAAGGAGTGGGGGAGGTTTACCAGAAGGCATGGGGGTGGTTCTCCTGATTTGGAGGACAGATGAATGAGATGAGTCTCTTTGTCCATCTCAAATCAATGGGACAATCAAAGGAGGATAATCCTCAAGGTCAGATGTTTTGAGAGTTGAGGGCCTAACAGAGCAAAGGAATTTCCCTGATTACAGTTTGCCTGAGTTTTGGGGTTACAATGCCCATGCCATCTCCCCCCTCTCCAAATATCTAAGGGGAAAAGGGACAATGGTGTCAGTCTTCTGTAGCTTCTTCAGAGCTGAGAACGGTTGTAGAGGTGTCCCTGCCTATTGTCAGGAGAGAGAGGGGGGCATTGGCTGTAGGCAATGTCCAGGGGTTCAGGCTGGGATGGGTTGCAGGGGTTGTAATGGCATCTCGATGATTCCAATAAGTGTGTTCACCCTAGAAGCAACTAGAGAAGTGACAACATTACAAATGCAAGGTCCATATATCCCATAGGGGAATGGCCAAAACTGGAGTGGATGCGAATCTCCTTGAAGCCTCAGGTTCTGGGTAAGCCTCAGAGGCACTGAGACCTCCACACCCAACAGCCAGAGGGGCCTGCTTTGGCTACTGCTGCCCCAAGTTGAACCAGAGGATTATTTGTCCAGCCAACTGAATGTGCATAATTTAAAACATAGGAGAAGACCCAGAATGTAAGGAAAGGAATAGTTGTGGGTCAGGCTAAAGCAAGGGGGGTTAAGATAACAGGGAGGGAGGGGTCTTTAGGGGCGAGTCCTCAGTGAAAGCTGAGGTCCTAGTAGCTGGGGACCTGCTTGGAGATCTGAAGGACAAGTCCAGCAACTGCTTCCCCTTGATTGACAGACAGGTCACAATGGGGAAAGTCACTCCCTAAGGCAGAAGCCCAGGACTGGGGCACACGCTGAAAAGCCGTGTCCTCATGAACTATCCGGGGTACAGGAGTAGCTTTCAGGAGAGCCAAAAATGTTGGACACCAAAATGTTGTGGGATGCAGAGGTGAACCCCCTGGGTTCAGGAAGGGTACCTTTTGCAAGAATGCAAGACTCCAAATCTTAGCTTAAAAATAAAAAAAAGAGAAATTTATTAATTTGGAAAGTAATGTTGAGAATGGCCAGGAAGATAACAAGATGGAACAGCAAGATGGGGAGCTGTTCCTTGGGAGGGACAGCATGGATGGAAAAACTGTCCCCTCTACTATAACTTTAAAGAGAGTCTTTCTCAATGTCTGGAGCCTGAATTGTGTTGTAGATGAAGGAGAAGGGTGTTCTTCAATTCCTTCTTGCAGGAACCTACTTGGGTGGCACCAACCAGGAACAGTAGATCTACAAAAGAAAGATGGATGGCATCTACTTCATGAATTTGAACAGGACTTGGGGAAAACTGCTGTATTGCATTGTTGCCAGTAGAAACTCATTCAGCCTAGCCTCTTGTCCAGTAATACTGATTATTGGTACCACGCTTATTGCTAGACATTCCACATTTAGTACCTTCATCAACCAGATTCAGGCAGCTTTCTGGGAGCCTTGCCTTTTAGTGGTTACTACTTCTAAGGTTGATGACCACCCTTTGGTGAAAGCATCTTATATTAACCTTCCAAACACTGCTCTGTATAACAAAGACTTTCCTCTCAGTGTGTGAACATCGTTATTTCATACAACAATAAGGACATTCACTGAATGGGTCTGATGTGGCAGATGCTGGTCTATGAAGCTCTGCATATGAACAGTACAATCTCCCAAGAGCACCTAGGAGAGGGTCATGCCTCATCTTTACTTCAACAGGGATCCAGAGGAGATTAAAAAAGAGGAAGAGGCAGCATTTGTCTCAGACTGAATGAACTGCTCCAGCTCCAGATTCATTGCTACTCATCTAGAGGTTGCAAATTGGTCTGAAGGACTACAGGACCCAACTCCTTTTCAGAAGGAGGAAGTTCCACAAGTGTGGAACATGGCATATATTTTCACAATTTTTCCGTGTATTGATTGGTTTTACTGATTTTTCTTCCTTCCTTCCTTTTTTCTTTCTTTCTTTCTTTTTTCTTTTTTTCTTTTTTTCTTTTTTTTCCTTTTTTCTTTCTTTCTTTTTTTCTCTTCCTTCCTTCCTTCCTTCCTTTCTTCCTTCCTTTCTTTCTTCCTTTCTTTCTTCCTTTCTTTCTTTCTTTCTTTCTTTCTTTCTTTCTTTCTTTCTTTCTTTCTTTCTTTCTTTCTTTCTTTCTTTCTTTCTTTCTTTCTTCCTTTCTTTCTTTCTTTCTTTCTTCCTTTCTTTCTTCCCCCTTATCTTCTATCTTAGGGTTGTTACTGAGTATCAGTTCCAAAGACATGTTCTCTCTCCATTGAGCCACCTAGCTGCCCCCTTCTTTTTTTCTTCTTTAAAAAATATTATTGGCGGAACAGATATGTGGCTCAGTGGATAGAATACCAGGCCTGGAGATGGGAGGTTCTGGGTTCAAATTTGGTCTCAGAGACTTCCCAACTGTGTTACCCTTGAGCCAGTCACTTAATCACAATTGCCTATCTCTTGCCACTTTGATTTTCTTTTTTTTTTTAAACCCTTACTTCCACCTTAGAATCAATACTGTGTATTGGTTCCAAGGCAGAAAAGTGGTAAGGGCTAGGCAATGGGGCTTAAGTGACTTACCCAAGGTCACATAGCTAGAAAGTGTCTGAGGTCACATTTGAACTCAGGTCCTCTCATCTCTAGGCCTGGCTCCAATCCACTAAGCCACCTAGCTGCCCACCCCCACCCTCCTTGCCACTCTTCTACCTTGGAACCAATACACAGTACTGATTATAAGATAGAAGGGAAGGGTTTAAATACATACATATAAATCATTTGTTACATGAAATGGCTTTCTAGAAAAGGAAGGAGAAGGAATATTGGAAGAATTCTGATTATATGTTTTAAAATGAGCAATAAAATTTTATTTTATTTGGAGTTTTGGTTTCAAAAGATTGCTCATTTTGCAAAAATGAATAATATGGAAATAGGTATCAAGTGATAACATTTGTATAATTCAATGGAATTGCTTGTTGCTCCAGGAAGAAGGAGAGAAAAGGGGAGGGAAAGAAAATGTATCATGTAAACATGGAAAATATATTTTAAAATATAAAAAATCAAAATCAAAATTTATTTTAAACAACAAGCAACAAGCACTTATTAAGGACTTTTTATTCTTGAAGCAAGATGTTAATTAAGCATTAGAGATACAAATACAAAAAGAAAAAAGACAATTCCTGCTGTCAGGGAGTTTTTGTTCTAATGGGGAAAAGGGAAGACTAAATACAAAAGGAGCTGAAAAGCAGAGCCAGAAGCAGACCTTGAAGAGAATTAATTCACCAATGAGTTGGACCCATTTCCAAAATGGAAGCTTCCTGAGGAACTATCCTACGGGAGATAGGGGCTCCAGGGTGAAGGGCTGTTCCAGGGCGAGAATCATGCTTAATGAGCATTTCTTGAATTGAATTGTAAACATAAAGGGCTACTGGGATGATCATGAGAAGACAAGAATCATCAGAAAAGACCCTGATTCTGGGAAACAATGAAGGCAAAAGGAAAAGGGGGTGGCAGAGGATGAGATGCATAGATAATGTCATAGAAGCCACAAGCATGAGTCTGGACATACTTTGAAAGAGGATGGAGGCTAGAAGGCCTGGAGAGCACATTGGAAATGGCTGAACAACAAACAAGGATGAAAACGGTGGATGGGCAGCATGGATGGGCTGTGATTGTGGGTCTTAGGATTTCGTGGCTTGTTTTTTCAGTTACATGTAGAAACAATTTTTAACAATTATTTTCCAATATTTGGGGATTCAGATTTTCTCCATCCCTCTCTCCCCACTACCCCAGGCAATAAATAGTCTGGTAGAGGTTGTATTTTCATGCAATGGTGTGGATCTTTGGAAAGAACATTCCCATGGATAAGAACACAGATCTATTTGAAGTGGATAGTTGGTACAGTGGATAGAGCTCTGGGATAGAGTCAAGAAGACCTGAGTTCAAAATCCATCCTCAATATTGACTACATATATCACCCTGGGCAAACCACTTAACCTCTTTTTGCCTCAACTATAAAGTAAGGATAACAATAGCACCTTCCTTCCAGGTTGTTATGAGGACTAAATGAGATAATATTTGTAAGCACTTAGCACAGTATTTGCCACATAGTAGGCACTTAATAAATCCTGATTCCTTTCTTCTTTCCTCCCTGCCTTCCCTCCTTCCTATTTGTGCATTTGAATATTAAATAGGATATTGTGGAAACAGAAAGAAAGGAACAGATGTAACAAATATTGCAGAAATAATAGTGATGGGGAAGCCTCTGGAGATGGAAAATTAGGGATGGAGAAGAGTACATGATACTAGGTTTTGAACAATGAAGAGGCAGGAAATGGTAGTGCCACTGAACAGAAATAATGACATCAGAAGTAGAAGGCTTAAGAGAAAAAGGTAATAAGCTCAGCTGGGAAAGTGTTGCCGACTTTGTCGATCCTCTACTCAATAATCCTGGTGTCTTTCTATTGCTTCCAGGATCAAATATAAACCACTTGTAATGCCTTTTAAATCCCTTCTCAACCTGGGCCTAACCTATGCTCCCAGCATCATTATATTCTATCCCCTTTCTACCCTCAGTGAACCAACTATTTTGTCATTGCTCTTCTTCACCCAGGACCCTCCAACTCCTACCTGGGCTTTCCCAATAGCTGACCCACTGGCTGAAATCTATCTCCTTCCTTCTTGCCTCTGCTTCACAAAATTACTAATTCCCATCAAGGCTCACCCCAAGGCCCACTTTCTACATGAAGCTTTTCCTGATCCCCTACCCTCTCCTGAACACCCCCAACTGCTGGTGACCTCCTTCCCAACACTGCCTTGGGTTTATTTTGTATATACTTGTCTATGGAGTCCTAGGTGGTGCAGTGGATAGAGTGCTGGGTCTGGAGGTAGGAAGACCTGAGTTCAAATTCAGCCTCAGACACTTACTAGCTGTGTGACTCTGGGCAAATCATTTAACTTCTGCTTGCCTCAGAATTTCTCCCAATATTCTTTCTCCTTCTTCTTTCGGAAAGCCATCCCATGTCACAAAATATATTTATATATGTGGTTGAATGTGAGGTTCAAATATTATAATATTTGTAAAATGCTTAGCACAGGGCCTGGCCCCTAGTAGGAGTTTACTAAATGTTTATTTCCTTCTGAGGGGATGAGAACAGCAAAGAGGTTTAGAAAACATTTCCTATACTTCCTTCCTTCTAGAATATAAACCCTTTGAAGGTAGGTGTTGGGGCATCATAATATATAACATATATATAAACTATATTATATCTCATAATATATTATTATATTTATATGTACATATCTTATATCTTATAATATATTATATTATAAACCCTCAAAGAGTAGGTGTTGGTATATAATAATATATAACATATATTATATATTAAAATATATTATATTTTGTTATAATATAAATCCTCAAAGGGTAAGTGTTTGCATATCATAATATATAACATATTATTATGTTGTATTATATTGTTTTGTATTATATTATGTTATGTTATGTTGTGTTGTGTTGTGCTGTGTTGTATTATATTTCCTCATAGGGCAGGTATTGGCATATAATAATATATAACATAAGTGTTATATATTATTATATTATATTAGAGTTTATATTCTAGTGGGAAGGAAGTATTGGAAATGTTTTCTAATCCTCTTTGCTGTTCTAATCCCCTCAGAAGGAAATAAACATTTAGTTATATGTATATATTTATATAAAGTCATATATACACCATATATATATATAAAGTCATATATACACCATATATATGTGTGTATGTATATTCAGAGATATGTATGCAGTAATATATGAAAATAATGAAAGAATTATATAGAGAAGTGCTAACATCTGGGATCCACTTACTAATTATAATAGCCCACATTTTTAGAGCAGGTTAAGTTCTGGAAAGCATTTTCTATACGTTTTCAAATCTCACCCCATGCTTCTAAGTCAAGTGTCAGACACCACCTCCATCCTTCTCTGCCCTCCGATGGGACCGATTCAACACTATGCAGAGTGCCTGCTACTTGGAAGGCACTTAAGGAATGCTTGTCCACAGAGAGAGGGATTGACTGATTTGGCCTCCTCCCTCCGGGGTCACTTCCTCTACCACCCACCTGCCTCTCTTGAATTAGGGGCAGTGTGGTGTACTAGAGGGTACCAGACTTAGAGCTAGGGAGGCATGAGTTCAAATCCAGCCTCACTTATTGCATCAATATGGGCAAATGGGTTAACTTCTCTGAAAAAAAAATTAGTATCTATAACCCCATAGTGGCTATTGTGAGGATCACATGAAATTATAAATATACGTATGTGATGTGCATTGTATATGCATGTATGTGTGTACATATACATATTTAGTGCATGTGATATACATTTGTATGCATGGGCATATCTATATTCATATGTACACGTAATCTTTTAAAACCTTTAAATGCTATGTGTATGTGTATTACGTGTGTGTGTATGTATATGTATACACACAAATACATCTTTTTAAAACTTTGAAGTGCTGCATAAAAATCTATTGCTATATATTATATATATAGTATAAATAAGTCTAATTAAAAAGAGTTATTGTTGGCAATAGAATGGTAGATAGAATTCTGGATCTGAAGTTAGGAAGGCCTCGGTTCCAATCCTGAATTCCACCTTAAATGCTTAATAAACCCTGGGCAAATCACCAAGTCACCCTCAGCCTCAGGTTCCTCATCTGTAAAATAAGTATAATAATACTTAAACTCATGGGTTTGCTGTCAGGATGAAATGCTTCCCAAACCTGAAAGCACTATAAAAATGTCAGTTATTGTTATGTCCAAGCATTCTTTTTACTCCTCTTGCCCTACCATAACCTCCTCTTTCCCATTCCAGGGGGATTCATCCATGGCTTGGCAATGATAGCAGTTCATCCGGCTTGCTTTAGGGAACCCTCACCCCACAAACCCCTTCCCATGGAAGTCATTGGCCGGTTTTATGACCCTCAGAAGATGGTTGGGAGTGGTTTGATTGGACTTAAAGAGTCCAAATAGCTGAGGTTTTGGTCCCACCTCTGTTAGTATCTTATTGTGTGACTTTGGACACTTCATTAACTCATTCTGTGCCTCATTTTTTGCCTCTGGAAAAGAAAGCTCTTGGAGTAAATGGTCTGGAAGGTTCTTCCCAAGCGATATGGTTTGTGCTATTGCGTGGTCTTCCCAATGAGCCTCAGAAAGATGGCGTGATGTAATGGAAAGAACCCTCCTATTATATGTGATCTGCGACCTTGGGTAGCCCACATAATTTCTCCCTGCCTCCATTTCCTTCTCTGTAAAATAAAGGAATGAAAACACAAGTTCACTGAAATCCCTTCCAGGTCTAACTCTTACAATCTTTGGTTTATTCCATTGGAAATGGCTCTGTGGCCCTGATGGCCTCCCAGGGACAGAGGAGAGTCCCAGGCAAGATCACCTGAAAGGTGCCATTGCAGTTTCACAAATCTGTTGATAGGTTGGCTTCTCAGCTCCCTTCCTCTGGGGTATTCATTGTGATGTGATTCACAGTTCCTGTTCACAGTCCTCACAAACTGGGGTTAGATGAAGTCACAGAACTGTGTGAATCTAACCTTTTAATAAAACGTCATGTTGTCTAAACTTTGTGTGGGTCTTCCCGGGAGACAGTGTATTCCTAGGGTACACCCTAACCCTCGGAGTAGCTGTTACAGATCTCTTCTCTCCTCAATCCTACATCCCCTCCCTATGTTCTGGGTTCTTTCAGGGGTGACCTCACCTCCCACTTTACTGGGTGAGGCAGAAGACAAATTCCAGGGGGGTTACAGCATCTGGCCTGAGCCCCTTCATGCTTCAAATAAGCCTATCTCTACACCCATCTTCCTTTCTCCTTTTCGAGTGTAACCAATCCGTCTACTCGTGCTCTTGGTTCCTCTCTTTGGCAACCTTGTTTCTCCAATGACCTAGTCTTTGTCCAGAATCTTCAGGCTTCTCTGTCTCCACTGACTCTCTTCATCTTGACACTTCAAGCTGTGGTCCTCCCCATTCTGAAAAGGGTCCCAAGATGCTTTGCCCTCTACTTCTTGTCCTATATCTCAGTCACCAAGACTGCATTGGTATGGTGGACTGTCAGGAAGAACTAGGTTCTAATTTCAACTCATATTTACTAGCTGTGTGACCATGGGCAAATCACCTAATTTCCATCAGCCTTAGTTTCTTCATCTGTAAAATGAGATCATATTACTTCCTTCATATGAAGAGCAAATTGAGGGAAGCTAGGTGGACTCAATGGGCAGGTTCTAGGTTCAAATCTGGCCTCAGGCACTTCCCAGCTGTGTGATCCAGAGCAGGAAACTTAAACTCCCATTGCCTAATCCTTACTGCTCTTCTGTCTTGGAACTAATAAATGGTATTGATTTTAAGACAGAAGGTATGATCCAGGACTGTTCTGAGGGGCTTTGACAAAGAATGCTATCCACTCCAGAGAAAGAACTGTTGGAGTGGGAATGCAGAAGAAAACATACAATTTCTCACTTTAGTTTATTTCTGTTTGGGGGGTTTTGTTTTATATGATTATTCACTTATAAAAATGCACAATATGGAAATAAAAGTCAAAAGCAAAAGACAGAAGGTGAGGGTTTAAAAAAACAAAAAAAAGAGCAAATGAGACCATGTATGTAAAGGACATCCAAACCATAAAGCCGATTATTAATCACTGCCAAACCTTTCAAACAAGTGCTGCTTATTGGCTGATATACCCACTTGCCTCTGTTTCTTACCATGCTGCTTATAACTCCCTGCAAAGTAACTTTTTCCTCCACCAGCCTGAGTACTGGGTACTGCTGACCAGTGGTTTTTTTCTTATTTTCCTTGAAGAATCTGCTACATTTGACCTGGTTTACCATCTATTTCTCAAAACGGCCCTCCTTTATTAAAAATTCACTCCCTTGGGGGCAGTTAGGTGGTTCAGTGGATTGAGAAGCCTGCCTAGAGATGGGAGGGTCCTGGGTTAAAATCTGACCTCAGACACTTCCTAGCTGTGTGACCCTGAGTAAGTCATTTAACCCCAATTGCTTGGCCCTTACCACTCTTCTGCCTGGAAACCAATATTTAATATTGATTCTAAGCCAGAAGATAAAAGTTATTTTTTAAAATGTCCTCCCCCAGGAGGGGTGAAGGGAGCGATGAAGGGGAAAGTAAAAACAAGAATCATGTGACCATGGAGAATTTTTCTAAAAAAATAAAATATTCAAATCTAAAAAATAAAATAAAATAAAATGTCCTCCCCAGAGATTGTCCAGCTTTACCGACTCTTCTTCCTCCGTGTCCTTAGATAACTTCTCTTCTTCCTCCTCCCACACCGCTAAGTGTGTATCCTTCTCAAGATTCAGTGCTCTGCCCTGATGTTCTTTCTCTAAGTTGTCACCCTTGCCATCCTCCCCCAGGTCTGCTTCAGCCCCAAAATCTTACTTTTGTGTAAATAAAGCCCAAATCTATATTTCAAGCCTAGGTCTTTCATAGTTCAATTTCAGACCCTCTCTTCTAGTTCCATTTTTCTATGTTTTTTTCTTTTTCTTTCTTAGAATCAATACTGTGTATTGGTTCCAAGGCATAAGAAAGATAAGAGCTAAGCAATAGAGATGAAGTGACTTGCCCAGGGTCACACAGCTAGGAAGTGTCTGGGGTCAAATTTGACCCCAGGACCTCCCATCTCAGGACTTGGCACCCCATCCCCTAAGTCACGTAACTGCTTATTTCCACTTTTCTGTATGGTATCACCATTTTCCTAGTGCCTTGGGCTGGAAGCCTTCAAGGAATCTTTTGATTCCTCCTTCTTGTTTCTTGCCTTCCTCATCTGATCAATTCCCAAGTTCTGTTCATTCTTCCTTCACAATGTCTCTGGTCCTTATCGATGATGTTGCCAGCTGCCCACGTTCCAAGTCATGAATGGACAGCTGCAATAAATTTCAAACCAGGACCCCTGTCTCTGGTCTCTTCTCCAGATAGCTCATTCTGTATAGCTTCCCAAACCAACACTGGCCCCATGAGACAAAAATATTCAGCGCCTAGACCATGGCCCACTGAATAAAGTCCAATCTCCTTAGTTTAGGACCCCAGGCCATAATTCAAGGAGCCAAAATGTGCCAAGAAACACTAGTTTCTAGTTCTTCCCTTTCTCTTGTTATTATTATGTGACCTCAAGTAGCTCACATTACCCCCCAGCCCCCATCCTCAGTTTCCTGATCCATTAAATAGAGGAGGTTAGCCTATATGATCATCTATAATCTCTCCCAGCACTCAGAATCTGTGATTTCTGGGAAGTAGCTACTTTTCCAGCTAGATTTCTCATGGACCTCCTACACGAATGCCTTCTGTGGTCAAACTGCTGCCTACGTCATCTCTAAAACATACCTTTTGTGGGGCAGCTAGGTGGCTCAGTGGATAGAGCACCAAGTCTGGAGTCAGGACCGCCCGGGGTTCAAGTCTGACTGCAAATGCTTCCTAGTTGTGTGTGACCCTGAGCGAGTCACCCAACCCCATTTGCCTAGCCCTTGTTTCTTTTCTATCTGAGAGTTGTTAATAAGACAGAAATTAAGGGTTTTTTTTAAAAAAAGGATTTTTAATTAAAAAATTAAAAAACATCTTGTGCTATATTTCCACATCTTTTCTTGTACTGCTTCTCACATCCAAAAAAGAATGCTAATAAGGCATTATGTGTGTTTTTTGGCCCAAATCTGCTAGAAATAATTTTATTTAATTCAGCATTAATGCCATATCCAAGCATTTCTAGCTTGGCTAATAATAATGGCTAGCATTTTTACAGGGCCAACTTTATGCCCGGTACTGTGTTAAGCACTTTGCAAATATTGTCTCTTTTGATGCTTACAACAGCCTGGGAAGTAGATGCTATTATTACCTCCCATTTTGAGGAAAATGAGGTTAAGTGACCTGCCCCACCATCACCCAGCTAGTAAGAGTCTGAGGCTGAATTTGAACTTGGGTCTTCCTGACTTCAGGCCCATCTCTCTGCCCCTTGAATCACCTTGGAGAAGGCTGTTGCATGCTAGAGAGGACCATTAGGAAGCCCTGGCTTCAAATCTCAACGCATATAGTTATTGGCTCCCAGACCATGGACCCTTCTCAGGTCAAACCAGCCCAGATTCTCTCCCCCGACACAATTTCAGATAACAGAGGAATCCCGAAGGACAAAATTACAGCTTGTGTTTGGGGTAACATTCCAGAAGAGTTGAGTAACCAAGTCACCATCCCAGAGATCGGGAGTGAGATTCTTTACAGAACAGGAAGTGTGGAGGGTGCCCCTCTTTCAGGGAATAGAGGGCATTTCCCTGGGGTGCGAGTCTGATCCCCACAAAGAATAAAGAAGAAGAGATTTTCCATAGATGGGCCACTTTCCAGGTCACTTCTGGGTTGGGGAATGCAACAAAGTAAATCGTATAGGAGTAACATGGAGTTTTTACCCTTAATTTATTTTCCCAAGAAAGCCTTTATGTCCCAAATATCTCACCCATTTTACTTTGCAAGAGGCTTTTCCCAGGACTCTGGAAAGAGTCTTAAAGAAAAATACTTTTTTTACTAAAAGGTTGAGTGCAATTTTTTAAAGCTTTAGGAGCTTAGAGGCAGCTTGAGGGCAGAGCAAATAGAGCACCAGACCACGGAGACAAGAGATCCTGGTTCAAATCTGGCCTCAGAGGGACTTATGAAAAAAGAACTCTATTCACCTCCAGAGAAAGAACTGTTGGAGTTTTATCACTTGTTTATTTGGGTATATGTTTAGGGTTTTTTGGTTTTATAATTATTCACTTGTAAGAATAAATAATATGGAGATAAAAAATTTAATATAATTTAATTTTTTCTAAAATCTGGACTCAGATACTTCCTAGCTATGTAACCCTAGGCAAGTCACTTAACTCTAACTGCCTAGCCCTTACCACTTTTCTGCCTTAGAAATGATTCCAAGGGGCAGCTGGGTAGCTCAGTGGACTGAGAGTCAGGCCTAGAGATGGGAGGTCCTAGGTTCAAATCTGGCCTCAGACACTTCCCAGCTGTGTGACCCTGGGCAAGTCACTTAAACCCCATTACCTAGCCCTTACCACTCTTCTGCCTTGGAACCAATACATAGTATTGATCCTAATGCAGAAGGTAAGGGTTTTTAAATAATTAATTGATTGACTAATCAATCAATAAATTAATTAATTAAAAAGAAAGAAAGAAATGATTCCAGGATAGAAGGTAAATATTTTTTTTTTAAAGCTTTGGTAGTTTACTTACTAAGGAACATCTTCCTTCTCTTCCTGCTCCTTCCCCTCTATTTATTCAAATTGTAAGCGCCACCTAGCGGCCCATTTCAAAAGTTAGCAAACATTTAATAAAGCTAGGCTCTCTAGTGGGCAGCTAGGTGGCACAGTGGATAGAGTCCAGGACTGGAAGTCAAGAAGTTCAAATCCAAACAGGCACTTACTAGCTGGGTGATCTTTAGCAAGTCCCTTAACCGTGTTGGCCTTCATTCCTCATCTGTACAATGAGCCGGAGAAGGAAATGACAAATCACTCCAGGATCTTTGCCAAGAAAACTCCACGGACAGTAGGATCCTCTGGGTCATGAAGAAGCAGACCTGAATGACAATTGACTCACAAAGGCACTGTGCTAAACACTGGGATATAAAAAAAACGGCGGCAAGCCACCCTGGATCTCGGGACGTTTATCATATGACAGGGAGACAACATGCAAGAACATAGAAGATGTAGATGAATATATTGGAGACATTTTCAAAGGAAAGTGTTTAAAGGAGAATAGCAAAGTAGAATTTTCATCCCCTTCATCCTATATCACTGGGCTTGTCTAGAAATTACACCAATCTCTCTTCTCTGAACTCAGCATTTATCATCTGAGACATAGCTGGCAACTAGTCATGTGTTATCTCTCGTATTGTTGATTTACATTTTAAAACTTCACATATTCCTTTTTTTTCACTCCCAACTAGATTATAATCTCCTTGAGGGCATAAATTCTGTTTTTATACTTTTTAATCATTTGACACTGGAAACTTGGTTGGCAGAGTAGTATGAAACATTTTTTTAAATATTTTTTCATGGTTCCATGATTCATGTTCTCTCCTTCCTCTCTTCCCTCCCCCCTTTTGGAGCTGACAAGCAATTGCACTGGTTTATACATGTGTTATCACTTGATACCTATTTCCATAGTATTCATTTTTGTAGTAGAGTAGTCTTTTAAAACCAAAACACCCAATCAAATACCCATACAAACAAGTGATAAATCAATTGCTTTTCTTCTGCGTTTCCACTCCCACAGTTCTTTCTCTTGATGTGGATAGCATTCTTTTTCCTAAATCCTTCAAGACTGTCCTGGATCATTCTATTGCTGCTAGTAGCAAAGTCACATTTGACTGTGCAACATTTTATACCTGTAATCTACCATTTTTCCCTCAAAGAAAAGATAATTTCTTTATAGGGATCTCCTTAACATCTTAATTGCAGAATTTTGCTAAGACACAAAATTCATATTATCTCCTAATCAGTAGTTGGAGTTAGGAGGGACCTTAGAGATATTTAGCCCTGGGCTCTGGCCCAAAAAAAGACTTCCCTCTTCAATGAATATCCCTATCTTGGGGGATTAATTCCACCTTTGAGGTCACCCTAGGAATTCAGACCAAGATAAGTAATAATGTTGAATGCCAGGCCTTGGGCAGACACCAAAGAGTCTAGATATGCCCCGGACTAAATTCTCAGGGATCGACTTCTCAGACAGACCATATTCATGCATCTTTAAGTCTCCAGCATATTGATAACTAAATTCTGGAGAGAAGAAATCAGTAGGGAAGTAAATCCCTCGTTTTCACTTAAATCTCCCTCCTACCACAAAAGAAGGAGTACCAGGTCCAGAGTCAGGAAGACTCATCTTCCTGATTTTAAATCCAGCTTCAAAACTTACTAGCTGCGACTCTGGGTAAGTCATGTAACCTCATTTGCTTCAGTTTCCTCATCCATCAAATGAGCTGGAGAAGGAAATGGAACTCCAGTATTTTGCTGAGAAAATCCCAAATGGGGTCACAAAGAGTCAGACACAACTGGGAAAAAAAAGACACAAGAAAACTAGAGAAGGTGACAGGAGTGGAGCTGTAAAGTTGTTTGGAACCAGCCTAATCAAGTTACAGGCCATAAAGTTACAGGCAGGGCTATATGCAGAGATGGGAATGAGCTCTTTATAAGGCCAAGCATTTACTCTACTTTACAGAGGGCATCTTGAAAAGTGACTGTGTCCTCCATAATTGAATTGCTCAGAAGGCTCCCTAGTTGCATTTATTTCAGATGGGTTGAAGCTTTAGAAACTCTCCACCTGTAGGGATGGTCCGAAAGGGAAAGAAGTAAGAATGACCAAAAAGAGACAGTGTGGGAGAGCAAAGTTCTCCCTGCGTTGTCACAGGGCAAGAACCAGCTTCCTAGAATCTGGGAATCTAAAACTAAGTACATCAGAGATTATCCAGTCCAAATCCTTCATTTTATAGATGAGAAATACGAGAGAATTTAAATGAGAATTTAAATGACTTTCCCAACATCACATAGTAATAGAGCTGAGCTTCAGGACCTTATCTTCTACTGGAAGAACATTGTACACTATTGTTGTTACTATGTAATGCAATGCAACAATCTGGGACAATTCTGAAAGACTTATGTTGGGGAATATTCTCCATCTCCAGAGGAAGAACTGTTGCACTGGATGAATGAGGATCAAAGCAGACTATCTTTCACATCAGGGTATTTATGGGTTTTATTTTGCAGTTTGGATTTTGTTTAAATGTGTTCTTACAACAATGTCCAAGTGTTTTGCATGAGAATACATGCATGGCTCAGAAAAAATTGCTTACCATGTCCAAGTGGAAGAAAGGAAGAGAGGGAGGGAGAATTTTGGATCTTAAAGTTTTGGAAAATGTATGTGAAAATTATTATTAGATGTAATTGGGGAAATGAAATATCTTTGAATTTTTTTTAAAGCCTTGTCTTCTATTGCCAGGCAGGAATGAGCATGGTATGTGCAGGATGCTGGGAAGGAGCAGTAAAGAATAACTTAGACTCTTGTAGACAGTGGGGAGCCACTGAAGATCTCCAAGGATGGAAGTGATAGGAGAAGTGAGCTTTTTAGGAAGTTGGCTATCTGATGGTTTGGAATGGAAAGAGACTGGAGACAGGGAGAAAATGATAAATTTGGAGTCTAGGTTCAAATCACAATTCAGTTATATTTGTGTCTTCTAGAGCAAAGCACTTGACCTTTCTGGCCTTCTATCTCCTCATCTGTAAAATAAAGAGTTGGATTAGATGACCTCTTTGGTCCTTTTCAGTTCTAAATTTTATTTGGTCCTCTGGTCTCTAAGGTGTCAGAATGGATGAGAAACTTAGGAGGGAAAAAAAACCTAGAAAAACCCCTAGAAACCTAGGAGAAAACCATTCTCCATCACAATGCAAGACACTTCTTATAGAGTTGACTGGCTTCCCTCACCACCATGTAGATGATAAAGTAGTGTCTTCTCTCCTCCCATTTATGCCATTTGCTGATCTGACTTTATTTTCCCCACTCTCCAAAGATGGGACACCCTCCCTACCCCACCACCGCCATCATAGCTTGGACCCTTGCTCTCAGTTTTAGAGTTTCTGTTGACCTTGCATCTCAGTCAGTGTTGCCGGGATACTTAATTTGGATGCATCACTGAAGTAAAGCCAAGGTCACACGTTCAGCCTCTACATAAACCTGGTGGCTTGGTTCCATCCCGTAACTGCATACCATCTCCCCTACCAGTCATCTTACAGATGCATATATATGTGCCACTGCTCCTAAGGGAGACTAGTGAGAGAGCATGGATAGCTGGATGCAAACCCATCCCTACTGCAGGCAAAAAGAACTCAAAAGCATACATTATCCTTTTGGGGGCATCATTATCTTCATATTTGTTGTAATGATGTTCTGGCTAACTTCTTTGGAAACTAGGCTCTCTTTGAAAAGACAAAACAAAATCTTATGATAAGGAAGGAATATTCGATGCCAAGTTTTTCCTTTACTATGTGCGTGTGTGTTAAGTCTCACTGTATTTTTTCTTTGCATCCTACTCTCTTTCTATCTAGCCTTTCTTTGTAATTTGGAATCATCTCCACCCCCACGTAGCCTCTCCCCACATGCCTTCACCATTAACTCCCACCGTTGGCTATATTATTCAGTATTCTGCTCTCCCACGACCCCACAGTTTTTCATTTTTACTTTTTAGTGGGGAAAAGAAAACTCAGCGTCTCCAAGAACTTCAGTATTCTAGTAATGAAAACTGATGGTTACCCAAAAAGCTATGGAAATCCCTTCTGTCCCTGCTGCAGATGGGAAGGGACTTGAACAGTTGGGGTTGTAATTAATTTTAAAGCCTGGGGTGACATCTTCTCCCTGAGTAATGACCTCCTTTCAATCTGCCAATTTAGCAAGTGAAATTGGAAATTCAGGTGGGTTTGCCCTCCTGGCAGGATCCGGCCCTTCACTGCAGGCCTGGGTACCACTTGCTTATTAGGAAGACTTTTTTCTCTCTCACACCAAGGTGTGTGGGTAATAAGTGCCAGACATACTGCAAGAACACGGAGACCAAATTCCCTCTCTGATAACACAATGTTGGAAGTTGCTAAAGCCACTGGGCTCTGGACACTAAAATAGCCTCCAAGACATGAGGGCCATCTTAGTCTTGATGTGAATCCATGGTGTTCATGCTGCTGAAGTCACCTAATTAGAGCCAATTATATAAATGAGATTTGGGATCAAGACACCAGACTTTTGAAGCCACACAGACAAACTCTAATAACTGGATTGACTCCTCAAATGCTGGACCAGAAGATAAGAAAGTTGATTTGGTCTCCCAGCCCCACACTGGCTTACTGTGTATTCTTTTTTTTTTTTTTTATATTTTTAAACCCTTAACTTCTGTGTATTAATTCCTTGGTAGAAGAGTGGTAAGGGTAGGCAATGGGGGTCAAGTGACTTGCCCAGGGTCACACAGCTGGGAAGTGTCTGAGGTCAGATTTGAACCTAGGACCTCCCATCTCTAGGCCTGGCTCTCAATCCACTGAGCCACCCAGCTGCTCCCTTACTGTGTATTCTTGGACACCCTGCTGAATTTTCCAGAGTCTTCATTTCCTACCTCAGAATTCATATCAACTGCCTACCCACCTCAGAAATGAGAGAGAACTTCCTGTGAAATACTTAGGTATCAGAGAACATTTATTGAGCACCAGCTATGCGTGGAACCTTTGAGAAGATCAAAAAAAGAGAAGATAACTCAGTTTCTGTGCTCTGGTCTCTTACAGCCTGAGGACTTGGAGTGGATACTCATGAAAAAGATTTAATAAAATAACACATAGCCCAGGCTTAGTGCATCATTTAGAGGAAGATAGAGTGAACGGTCAATTGTGCTGGGATGGAGTTGATCAGGGAAACCTTCTGGAGAAAGGAGGTGAATTCTGAACCAGGTTTTGAAGTTGGGAAGGAGATAGAAATTGTAAGAAGGAAAGATGGGTCTCGAGTGTGTTGGGGGAGTGCCATATGTAGAAGCACAGAAGTGGGAGTAAGCAAGTCATTTGCTAGGGACAGCAAGTAGATTTTCCCACAGTTGGAATTAGAGAGTAATGAGAAACAAGATACATAAAAGGGAGAGGAGGTGACTTGGTATAGAATATGGAAGGGCAATTTGGATTTGATTTGTAGATTGTTTTTTGACCTCTGTGTCTTTTTGTTCCAAAAATCTCTCCTGTCTGTGCCACAGATGGGAAGAGACTGGCCTCAGGGATGAGGGTAGAGGGCAAGGGGGATTGGCTTATAGCCAGGAAAGTTCAAAGATTAATGAAAGTAGGAGCTCAGGCCAGGCTAAATATAATTCATCATTCTAGGAACACCTTTCTAGTGTCTCAGCATTACTCTTCAGTTCCTTTTTACCCCCCATATCCAATCAGTTGCCAAATTATACTGTTTCTGCCTTCCTGATTTCTCACATCTGATCCCTTCTTTCTACTCATACAGCTAGCTACCTCTTAGTTCAGGTCCTCATCCCTCTTTTTTTTTATCTTCTGGTTTACTTTCTTTTTAGAATCAATACCAATGGGATTTGGGATAGAGACACCAGGCTTTTGAAACCAGACAAAGACCTTCTGTCTTAGAATCAATACTATGTACTGGTTCCAAAGCAGAAGAATGGTAAGGGTTAGGCAATGGGGGTTAAGTGACTTGTCCAGGGTCACTCAATTAGGAAGTGTCTGAGTCCAAATTCAAACTCAGGACCTCCTGTCTCTAGGTCTGGTTCCCAATCCACCAAGCCACCTAGCTGTCCTCATCACTTCTTGCCTAGATCATTGCCACAGCCTCCTAATAGGTCTCCCTGCCAGAAGTATATCCCCACTCTAGTTCATCCTACACAATGCTACTAAAAATTATTTCCTTGAAATTTGAATTGAATTCCTTGAAAAAAATTTGAGTGCAGATATGACTGTGTGACTCCTCTCCTCAGCTGAGACTCCAGTGGCTTCCTATTACATATAGAATAAAATATAAACCCCTCAATTCAGTTTTCAAAGCCTTGCACAGCATTGCCCCCAGCTTACTTTTCCAGATTCATTGGACATTACTCCCTCTCCCACATTCTGCAATCCAATCAACTGACCTCTCTACTCCTCACTCTCACCATTCCTCTCTCATGTGCCTTTGCTCTGGCCATCCTCCATGGCCAGAAATGTTTTTCCTCCTTAGCTTTGCTGCAAAGGGTGTTTCTCTTCTTTAAGATGAAGCATTTCCTTTTGCCCAACAGGCTTTAAGAGAATGCATATCCTTTGATCCAATAATACCACTGCTAGGTTTGTATCCCAAAGAGATTTTTAAAAATGGGAAATGTTCTATTTGTACAAAAATGTTTATAGCTGTGCTTTTTTGTAGTGGCAAAAAATTGTAAACTGAGGGAGTGTCCTTCGATTGGGGAATGACTGAACAAATTGTGGTATCTGATGGTGATGGAATACTATTGTGCTATAAGGAATGATGAACTGCTTGATTTCTATAAGAACTGGAAAGATCTACATGAAGTGATGCAGAATGAAATAAGCAGAACCAAGAGAACATTGTACACAGTAACTGAAACATTGTGGGATGATCAAATGTGATTGACCTTGCTACTAATCGCAATGCAATGATTCAGCACAGCTCTGAGGGACTTATGAGGAAGAAGGCTATCCACCTCCAGAGAAAGAACTGTGGGAGTAGAAATCCAGAAGAAAACATATGACTTATTACTTGTTTATACAGGTATATGATTTGGTTTTTTGGTTTTAAAATTATTACAAAAATGAATAATATGGAAATAGGATTTGATAATAGGATAATATTTGTATAACCTAGTGAAATTGCCTGTCAACTCTGTAAGTGGGAAGGGAAGAGGGGAGGGAGACACCAAGAATCATGTAACCATGGGGAAAATTTTTAAAAATAAAATAAAATTGTAGAAAAAAATAGATGAAGCATTTCCTGATCTCTGAACTGCTAGTGCCCTCCCTCCGCTATTACTTTGAAGTAAACTATTTTGTATGTATGTATACATATTTATGAATTTGTTTATTAACTTAAAAAAAACCTTATCTTCCATCTTGGAATTGATACTGTGTATTGATTCCTAAGCAGAAGAGTGATAAGGGCTACATAATAGGAGTTAAGTGACTTACCCAGGATCACACAGCTAGAAAGTGTCTAAACACAAATCTGAACCCCAGACCTTCTGTCTATAGGAATCCACTAAGTCATCCAGCTGCCCCTATTTCTTAACTTTCTATTTATGCTATATACAATTTGATATGTTCTTCTTGTCTCCTCCATTAAACAATAAGCTTCTTGTGAGTAGGGATTGTTTCACTCTTTGTATTTCTGTCCCCAGTATCTAGCACAGTGCTTACCACATAGTAGGCAATTAATAAATACTTGGTGATTGACTGATCAGGTTGCCAACACTTCTTTCAATCCTTAAGGGGTCAAACAAATCATTCACTGATATTGGGACCAATCTCATGCCAAATTGTGTTTTGGGTGATATTTGTGATTGCTATTTTTTCCCCCTAAGAACTCTACTTCCAAACCCAGTTAAGTGACTAGGGGATGGAGCTTGGAAGGAAATGGATACACTGGTAGCACTTCCTTTTTCACCAAAGAAACATCACTCTGACTGTGAAGTATAGTTGTATATACTCTAGGCTCACTGCTGTGTTTGATTGAATTCAGTGAGCATTTATTTAGTGTCTAATATGTGTGAGATGCTGAGGATACTGAGACAAAATGAAATACTGTGCCTGCCCTCAAGGAGCTTACATTTTGCTGGGAAGAAATCATATTTAAGCAGATTTTAAAAATACAATATTATTTGTTACCATTCTCTGAAATTGGCCCTGAACAGATTAATAAAAGGGACATGGAGATATCCTTCAGATACTTATGCATGGAAATTGTTATCATGTGTAATTAGTAAAAAATAGAATTAAAATTTTTAAAATATCACTGCACCTCTGGTATTCCATCATTAGACACATTTCCCTCCCACCCACCATAATTTTACCTGCTCTTTTATTCCAAGATAATTTCATCTTCCCCTCCCTCACCAGGACTCAGTGTCTTTTCTTGTCTCTGAACACTTGAGTATCCTGAGTCAGTTTGTCTCGCCTTAATAGCCCCAGGATCCAGTTTGGAGTCTAATTGAGGTACGTATAACCCCACTCAAGTGCTTAGTAATCCTGGAGAAGGCTGCCATAATATCTTCTCTTGATATGTGCTTCTGAATCTACTTTTCACTGTTGCTGTTACTAAGGCTTTTATTTGATATGACTACCCCTTATCCAGTGAGCCATCCCTTGTAACAAAGATTTACAAAGGAAGAGAAACAAAAGCAATTCAGCAAAACCAGCTGTGCCAACTATGTCTGACAGTCCATACCCACAGTCCCCCAGCTCTGCAAAAAAGGGAAGAGAGGTACATTTTTCTAACTCTTCTCTGGGCCCAAGTTTAGTCATTATAATTCCATGATATTTAGTTTAGTTTGGAGGGGGATGTTTTTTAGGGGACAGGAAGAGGTCTTCCATTACATTATTCTTATCACTGTGTTTCTTGTTTTCCTGGTTCTCTTTTCTCTGGACAAATTCATGTCTTGCCATTCTTCTCTGAATTCTTCACATTCACACTTTCTTAGAGGATAACAATATTTCATTATATTCACATATAATGATTTGTGTGGCTGTTCCCTAATCAATGATGTCATCTACTTTTGCTCCCACAATAAGTGTTACTGTGAATATTACGTCTACATGTACCCTTTCTGTCTTTCATCTTCTTGGTGTATATTCCCAGCAGTGGGATCTCTGACTCTATGGGCACTTTGGCCCTTTTTAGCATAATTTCAAATTGTTATCCAAAAAGATTGGATAAATTTGTAGCTCCATCAACAATGTCATTCATGTGGGGTAGCTAGATGATTCATTGGATAGAGAGTCGGGTCTAGAGAAAGGAGATCCTGGGTTCAAATCTGGCCTTAGACACTTCTTAGCTGTGTGACCCTGGGCAAGTCATTTAACCCCTATTGCCTAGCCCTTACCACTCTTCTGCCTTGGAACCAACATACAGTATTGTTTCTAAGATGGAAGGTAAAGTTTTTTTTTATTTTTTTTTCCAAGTAAAACAACAGTGTATTAGTATGCTTCTCTTTCTACAGCCCCTCTAACAGTAACTATTTACATTTTCTTTCATCTTTGCCAACTTGGTGGGTGTGAAGCAAAACCTCATCGTTGTCATTTGCATATCTCTTATTTTTAGTGATTTGGAGCAAAATAGAAGGTTTTAAGTGGTTGTTAATGAGAAATGATTATAAAGCATTTTACTGGACAAATGCTGATTAGCTGCTTAGCTAAGTCCACTGGAGCCTTGAAATAATACAGTCTTTGAGGTCATCATCATGGAACCATCCGCCATATGGAAGAAACCACCTTATTACAAGTGCCTTCTGTCACATTCCTGAACAAACCCCTCTTTGGGAGGAATTCAAGTCCTTATACCGAAATTTCTACTTAATGGCTAGTCCCAGTGCTTTAAAGTCATCGAGATGAGAATATCTCATTAGTAAGAGGAGCTTCAACAGGACAAATTAGCCCAGGGGAAGGCACAGCCTAGGCTCCTTCTCCTGCCTCTTGACATCACAGTGCTCTGTCTGCTTTTGCAGTTAGTGGTGCACAAAGGATGCAGTGACAGGGGACCCTCTAATTCCCCATGTGGCCCCATGGCAAATGTCACACAGGAAACTTCCAGGTGGTCAGAGATGACGGGCCAGTCCCCTTGGGGGATTTTGGGACAAATATTACAAATATGTGGTGGTCCAGGAATGACTGTGATGGAACAAATGTGCCTGAGAGAAGTTTAAGGTAATGAACTTAATCAGAATTAATAGTCACCTAGGGCCTGGGAACTTCCTACCTCTCCCAAGAAACCAGCCAGGGATGCTGAGTTGGGAGTGGACAAACACATCCTTCCTGAATGTGCCCAGGAATCAGAAGGCATTCAAAAGGAAAGGGACTGGAAGGCAGAATAGAGAGGGCCATAGGTCCCCCAGGCTGGCAAGATTATCAGGGAATTTCCAAAGAGGGTTTTGTGAATTCTTTTGAAGGAAGGGATCTTGGCCAGGGCCCAGCCTATGAGGTTTCTGAGCCAAACCTCTTTGTATTAAATGATTGGTATTCATGACAGCATATAGGCCCCAGCTTGGGAGCCTGGCAGCTTTCATCTACAATGCAGCCTTAAGATGATGGTTCTCTATATAGTTGTCATTCCGGGAACCCATGGCAATGGTCCTTAAAAACACAGGAGCATAGATTAAGACCCAGAAGGGGCCCCAAGAGGCCTAACTGAGGCCAACCTCCTCCTTTGACACATATGGAGAATGAGGCCCCATGAAATTAAATATCTTGTTCAAGTTCCCATAATCAATAAATATTGATTATAAGTGACTATCTGCCAGTCAATGTGCTAAGGAGCAGAACAAGGATTTGAAACCAGGCTTATGATACTACTCTGTAGTCAGGCCTATGTGGAGCCAAAGTTAGCTTCTTTAAAAATGCTCCTGCCATTGTGCTATGAGAAATGATGAACGGGAAGATTGCAAAAAGAGCTGGAAAGACCTGCTTGAACTGATACAGAAAGAAATAAGCAGAACCAAGAGAACACTGTACACAGTAAGAGCAATGTTGTAGAAAAATCAAATGTGATAGACTTAACTATTGTCAGCAATACAATGATCTAGGACCATTTTGAGGGACTTAAGACAAAGAATGCTATCCACCTCCAGAGAAAGAACTGTTGGAGTAGTAATGCAGATCAAAGCATACAATTTTTCATTTTAATTTATTTGGGTTTTTATTTGGGGGTTTTGGTTTTATTTATATTTATTTTTAATGTATTTATGTATTATATTAATGTTATTCTATTATAAAATGATATTTTATTATATTTATTATTCTCTTACAAAAATGAACAATATGGAAATTTATTTTGCATGATAACACATCTATAACCCAGATAAATTGCTTACCTTCTCTGGGAAGTAAGAGGGAAGGGAGGAAGAGAGATAATTTGGATCACGTAACCCCAGAAAACTTATGTGGAAAATTGTTATTACATGTAATTGGTAAAATACAATATATTTTTTACTATATTGAACATTTTATTTAATTAATTAATTGATTTTGAATATTTTTCCATGGTTACATGATTTATATTCTTTCCCTCCCTTTCTCTCCATCCCCCCCCCCATAGCCAACAAGTAATTCCACTGGGTTTTACATATGTCATTGATCAAGACCTATTTCCATATAAAATATCTTTTTTAAAAATGCCTCCAAGTGATTGGCTAATATGATGGAAAAGGAAAATGACAAATGCTAGAAGGAATATGGAAAAATTGGGGCACTAATTCACTCTAAGTAGAACTGTGAACTGGTCCAATTATTATGGAGAACGATTTAGAACTACTCTCAAGAAAGTATAACACTGTGCTTTCTCTTTGATCCAACCATACCACTACTAGGTTTGTATCCCAAAAAGATCAAAGAAAATGGAAAAAGACTTGCATGTACAAAAATATTTATAGCAGCACTTTTTGTGGTGACAAAGAATTGGAAATTGAGGAGATGCCCATCAGTTGAAAAATGACTGAACAAGCTGTGGTATATGATTGTGATGGAGTACTATTGTGCTATAAAAAGTGACATCAGGATAGTTTCAGATGAACTGATACAAAGTAAAGTGAGCAAAACCAGGAGAACACTATATACAGTAACAGAAATATTGTGATGATGATCAACTGTGAAAGATTTAGCTACTCTGATCAAGACAATCCAAGATAATTCCAAATGGCCCATGGTGAAAAATACTATCTGTATCCAGAGAGGGAACTGGTGAACTCTGACTGCAAACTGAAGCACATTTTTGTTTCACTCTCTATATTTTTCTTGCAACATGGTTAATATGGAAATGTTTTGCATAATGTTGTAAGTACAGTTGAGATCACATTTTTTACTTTCCTAATGGGTAGGGAAGAGACAGGAGGGAGGAAGAGAATTTGTAATTCAAAAACATTTTTTAAATCAATGCTTTAAATAAATAAATAATAAGTGCTCAAGTAGCATCCCCATTCCTATAGATTGGCATTGAGGAAATGGAGAAAGACACAATCTTCAGCCAATGGGAAAACAAATATCTCCATTAGGACTCAGAAAATGCCAGGTTCCAGGTCACCTTTGGGTTTCACAGTTTCATCCATGCCATCTCATTCCAGGTGTCATAAGGACATTCTCTTGGCTGACAGCAGCTCACTTTTACTTACCACAATGACTGGATAGGAAGATGTTTGCATCACTAGGCTGTGAGCAGTCCAGTGTGGTGTAAGGACCAGCGGCTTTTGGATTCTGTCCCTTGTCTCTTCAGTACTCAGAAGAAATGTTTTCCTCCTAGCTATTTCCCATTGATTTAATCGATCTAATTTAATAAGAGTTTATTAAGCACTTACTATGTGCAAAGGTCTGAGGACACAAAAACAAAATGAAAAACATTCCCTGACCTCAAGAGGCTTATACTCTACTAAGGGAGATGTAAACATGTTAGGGGACAGCATGACATAGTGGTTAAACACTGTACCTCGATTCAGGAAAACCTTAGGTTGAAATCTATCGATCTTCTCATCCATCTTTGTATCCACACAATCTATCTATCCTATCCTATCTGTCTGTCTATCTATCTATCTATCTATCATTCTATCTATCAGTCTATGTCTGTCTGTCTACCTATTATCTGTCTATAGCTATTTATCTGTCTGTCTATCTATCTGTCTATCTAGCCATCATCTATCTATATCTATTTCTTTGTCTGTTTGTCTTTCTATCTGTCATCTATCTATATCTATCAATGTCTGTCTGATTATCATCTGTCTATCTATATATGTCTGTCTGTCTACCTATTATCTAGCTATAGCTATTTATCCATCTGTCTATCTATCTATCATTCTATCTATCAATCTATGTCTGTCTACCTATTATCTGTCTATAGCTATTTATCTGTCTGTCTATCTATCTATCTGTCTATCTAGCCATCATCTATCTATATCTATCTATCTGTCTGTCTGTTTTTCTATCTGTCATCTATCCATATCTATCTATCAATCTGTCCGACTGATTATCATCTATCTTTCCATCTATCCTGGCCACCATCTGTCTAGCTATCTTTCTGTCTAATATCTGTCTAAATATTCCTTCCCTTCCACAGTCTGTCTCTAAGCTACCTTTTCTGATGGATCATCCCACTTCACACACTCTGTTTCAGCCAATTTGACTTACTTGATGGTCCCAGAACTTACCATTCTCCAGCCTCTGACAGACCTGTTAGGCCTGTCAGAGACTGAAGAAGAATGAGTTCAGGGACCATCAAATAAGCCAATATGGCTGTAACATAGACTGTGTGAAGGGGAGTGATCTATCTGGAAAGGTAGGAGGGAGATGGACTGTGAAGGGCCCTGAATGCCAAGTTTGTAGTTTACTCTCAAGGCAGTAAAGGGCCCCTGGAAATTCTCAAAGGTCAAAGTTATGTTTTAAAAAGATAGTCATGACAACTATGTGAAGAATGGATTGGAAAAAGAAGACACTGGAAGCTACAAACCTAAATTGAAAGCTGATTCCGTAGGCCAGGTCACTGTTGGGTCTATGTATAACTCTCAGTCTTGTTTCCTGCAGAAAATGGGCTTCCAGAGAGGAGCCAGTGGAGAAACCAAGATTTCCTTTCTCCTTCAGCTGTCCTACAGCAGACAACTACCTTTTTTTTTCTAAATCTTTGTCTTCTACCTTGGAATTAATACTGTATATTGGTTCCAAAACAGAAGAACAGTTAAGGGCTGGGCAATGAGAGTTAAGTGACTTGCCCAGGGTCCTATAGCTAGGAAGTGTCTGAGGCCAGATTTGAACCTGGGACCTCCCATCTCCAGGCCTGACTCTCCATCCACTGATCTACTTAGCTACCCCCTGGCAACTACCTTGTGATAGTGAACAATTCCCTTGAGCTCAGAAGAGCTCACCAAGAAGTAAAGATTGGTCAGTGAGTGGCTTTGCGTATTTCACCTATTTCTGGTCTCATCATCTTCATCCATCTACATTGGCCTTGACAAGTCTTTGTCTATATCCTCCCAACCCCACCTCCCTATGTCCTAAGTGTCTCTACTGTTCCCTGGACCCCTGGGGCCTTTCCTCACAAGTGGAGGAAAACATGAAAAACAGGAACAGAAGGGATGACAGTTCATTCAATTGATTTTTAGCCTCTTCCATGATTTCCATTACCCCTGCAATATAGCAACCTCGGAATTTATTCCCATTTTCATCTCCACACTCTTTTGGGTCCAAGAGAAAAAAAATAAAAGAGATGGTATTTCGATTCCCTTTGTCACAGGTCAGCACTCTCTGCCCCCTTGAATTCTGGCCTCCTTGCTACTTACTCACATCTCTTGGTCACCTTGAAGGTGTTGTAGTGGGGCAGACTCTGGAGTATCTGCATGGTAAGATTCATAATAATGGACTTTACCTAGAAAGTACCTGTTAACAAAAGGGGCATTCCTGAGAGGTGGGAGAAGGAAAATGGATAGTATCTCTGAGGTGAGCCCCCGAGGACGTCATCCTACCACAGCAGCCCATGAAGGAAAAAGGGAAAACTAAACCAACTTCTGACTACATAGGAAATCAAAGTATAGGAACCCAAGTATTTGAAATTCATATTTGAAATCCAAAAAATTTTTTTTTAATTCTGAACTTAAAGACCAAATGAAAAAGGGCATTGTGCGAACATAGTAAAAACAGAAAAAGGATTCTCTGTGAAGCCACACATCTTTATTATGTACAGCTGTTTTCTTATTAAATAAAATAAATTCAACACATACCTTTCAAATATGCCCTGCTTACCCTAATGCAAATATTAATCTAAATGAGCACCCTAGTGCAAATACTAATAATATGGAAATAGGTCTTGATCAATGACACATGTAAAACCCAGTGGAATTGTTTGTTGGCTACGGGAGGGGAGGGAAAGAACATGAATCATGTAACCACGGAAAAATATTCTAAATTAATTAATTAAATAAAAATGGTAAGACTAAAAAAATAAAAATAAAATAAAATAAAATATGCCCTGCTTGTCTGTGATTCTTTCTGTCCTTCTTTCTGTTCTCTTATGTGATTTTTAAAAATTCAGCTCTTAAAGATTACATGCTTAAGCCCTACCAGAGAATCTTCACCTCCATTTTTGATATGAAAGTACCCTGGAAGTAGAAACACTAAGGTATGTTGAACCCCTATCATTAGACCCCATCCTGCATATTCACTCTCATTAATTAGTTGATAGGGAGGTAGCATGATACAGTGGAAAGAGTTCTGACACTGGAGCCAGAGGACCTGGGTTCAAATTCTACCTCAGGTGCTTATTCCTTGTGTGAACTTTGTCCTAATAGAATATAAGCTCCTTGAGGTCAGGGATCTCATTTTAAATTCTTGGAGGCAAGCACAGTGCTTGGCAGATAGTAGGCGCCTAATAAATGCTTGATTGATTGAACTCAGCAAATTGTTTAACTTTGCTGGACCCCAGTTTCCTCAGTTGTAAAATGGGAAGGGTGGCGGTGGATTCAATGGTCTCTACCATCCTTTCTAGCTCTAGGTCTCTGCTATCCTACGATCTGCTCTGCTCCAGTCAGGCTGACTTAACCACCTCTTACATGCATTAGGCTTCCTTCTTTCTCTGTGTCTTTCTTCATCTGATTCTCTCCAGCTAGACTGTCCTTGATACAATCTATTTTTCTCTAATCCTGCTTCCTCCTCCAAGACCAGGAGCCCTGACTGCTGCCACCCCCCATTCAGCCCTCAAACTGCTGAACGCCTCTTGCATTGTTGTCCAGTCCTTTCAGTTGGGTCTGACTCTTTGTGACCTCACCTGTGGTTTTCTTGGCAAAGATGCTGGAGTGGTTTGTTATTCCTTCTCCAGCTCTTTTGATAGAAAAGGAAACTGAGGCAAACAGGGTTAAGTTAGAGACCAGCATCTCACACTATATACTGAGATAAGATCAAAATGGGTGCATGATATAGACATAAAGATGACATCTTCTGCAAATTAGGAAGGTATAGAATTTTTACCTGTCAGATCTATGGATAAGGAAAGAAGTCAAGACAAAACAAAAGCTAGAGAGTATTATGGGATATAAAACATATAATTCTGATTACATTAAATTAAAAAGTAAAACCAATGCAACCAAGATTGGAAAGAAAGCAGGAAACCGGGGGAAAATATTTTACAGCAAGTTTCTCTGATAAAGGCCTCATTTCTCAAACACATGGGGAAGTGTCAAATTTGTAAGAAGATAAGGGGGCAGCTGGGTAGCTCAGTGGATTGAGAGCCAGGCCTATAGATGGGAGGTCCTAGGTTCAAATCTGGCCTCAGATACTTCTCAGCTATGTGACCCTGGACAAGTCACTTAACCCCCAATGCCTACATTTACCACTGTTCTACCTTGGAACCAATACAGAGTATTGACTCCAAGATGGAAGGTAAGGGTTAAAAAAAAAAAAGAAGATAAGTCATTCCCTAATTGATAAATGGACAAAGAATATGAACAAGCAGTTTTCAGATAAAGAAAACAAACTATTATTTTAATCATATAAAAATGCTCTAAACCTCTATTAATTAGAGAAATGCAAATTTAAGCATTTCTGAGGTATCATCTTACATCTGTCAAATTGGCAGAAAAGGAAAATGACAAATGTTGGAGGAGAAGTCGAGAAATTGGGACACTGCTTATAGATTTAGGAACTAATTCCAACAAACGGAATAACAATTTAGAATTATCCCCAAAGAGCTATAAAATGATTCCCTTTGACCCCCTACTAGGTCTGTATCCCAAAGAGATAAAAAAAAAATTTTAAGGAAAAGGATCTATTTTTTCAAAAAATATTTATAGCAGCTCTTTTGTGGTGGCAAAGAATTAAAAATTGAGGGGATGTCCATCAAATGGGGAATGGCTGAATAAACTGTGGTATGTGGTTGTGATGAATACTATTTTGCTAAAAGATGCTTTAAGAAAAACCTGGTAAGACTTAAGAAGCAAAGTGAAGCAAGCAGAACCAAAACACTGTACACAATAACGGCAATAATGTAAGATGATCCACTGTGAACAACTTAGCTATTCTCAGCAATCCAGAAACCCAAGATAATGCTGAAGGACTTAAGACAAAAAATGCTATCCACCTCCAGAGAAAGAACTGATAAGCATCTGAATGCAGACTGAAGTATACGACTTTTAGCTTTCTTTTTTTGTGTCTTTTCTTTCTCAACACAACTAATATAGAAATATATTTTGCATGATTGCACATTTATAACCTATATCATGTTGTTTGCCTTCTGAATTGTTAGGGGAGGGCAGAGAGGGAGAGAATTTTAGAGAACTCAAAAATTTTTCAAATGAATGTCTAAAAATTGTTTATATGTACTTGGAAAAATAAAATATGAAAGCTAAAGAAATTTTTTAAAAGATTTGGTGGAAGACCTCTTGGTTTTGGAAAATAATAATCTCACACAATTAGCAAGTGTTTTTTGTTTTTCAGAACGGCTCTTTTGAGGGCCAGATATGGCTCTTTCTGCAGGAGCCATAAAGTCAATTTTGTTTTTCACATCTTTGATCTTGAAATCCCTGAAAATTTGGTCTAGTTTGACCCATTAGGAAACTGAGACACAATGAGACTAAGTGATTTGTCTAAATTAGTATCAGATCCAGACATGGTTCTAATGCTCAGGTCTTCTGAGTCTCTCGATTTTGTTTTCTTTATATCAGACCTTTTGGCCTTTCAAGATAATTGGCAGAACTAGGTTGTTCCTCTAGGTCAGGGGTCGGCAACGTATGGCTCTCAAGCCATATCTGGCTCTTTTGAGGGCCAGATATGGTTCTTTCTGCAGGAGCCATAAAGTCAATTTTTTTCAGGTGCGGCACTGTGAGCACTGTACGGCTCTCACGAAATTACATTTTAAAAAATGTGGCGTTTATGGCTCTCACGGCCAAAAAGGTTGTCGACCCCTGCTCTAGGTGGTAGTCAAACTGGATGGGATAGTTTTCCATCTGGGCTTTTTCAGGAAAGTCCCTCTAGAAATTGAGTGAGGCTTTTAAAGCAAGTTCAATTTCTTGTAATCTCAGACAAAGTTGTCAACTGACCCCGTCCCTTCTCCCCTTTTCTTTGCCTGGCCTTCCTCTTAGAAGAACAAAATGATATTATCATTGGTGTCCTGCTGGCTGAGACTTGGAGGCCCTCAGGCAGAGAGTGGCTGGCTCCATCATCCTTCATCTTGCAGGGTTAAAGTTACTGAGCCCTGAGCTGAGACAAGAGGCTTGATGCCAGGGTTCCCATGGGGTCCTTGCCAAAATACACATCAACCCTCCCTCCTCTTAAACCAATGGGAAACTTGCTTTTCCCTTGGCCTAATTACAGCCCTGCCCCAGGCTCCTTTCAAGCCTCCTTCTGAAACACAGAGGCACAGCCTCAGTATATCTATAGATGACAGTTCTCAAAGGTAGCAGGAGGCTACTGGAGGCTATAATAGCGCCCTGCATTTCACCTTTGTTCTTTTTTTATTATTCATTTAATTAATTCTTTGTGTTTTGACATCGTAGTCATTTTTTTAATATACCCCACCATTAAAGGAATCTTCTTTCATGACAAAGAAAAACCATGAAGCAAAACCAAGTATCTATATACCTGTATCTGACAGTGTACTATACCAGTCTCCTACTTCTCCCTGAAAAGGAGAGTTGCTTCCTTATCTTTTTAAAAATATTTTTATTAATTTATTCGTCGGTTACGTTAAAGTCCCCAGGTATCACCCTCTCTCCCTCCCTTCCCTGCACTAAAGAAGGCATCATTTGACCAAAAAAAAAAAAGTCTATATGAACTATGTCTTTTGTGTTTCTATTTATCATTTCTTTCTCTAGAGGTGGACGTTGTTATGAGGAAACTCAAGATTTAAGTATAAGTTAGCAGCCAGGTCTGTCAGGCAAGTGATGGAGAGTTCCAAGCATGGAACAGTGAAGTGAAGAGATCTTTTTCTGAGAGATCTCTCTGGTTGTAGCTGATGGCAGCTGGGTGCAAACTTAGCTGCTTGAAGTGAAGAGCCTAGAAAAGTGATTATCTCCTGCTGAAGCCATCTGCCCTTGGAAAGATCAGGTGGAACAGTGAATCCGGTTCTGGTTGGTTGACATACCAGATTGGTTCAGCTCCCTGACTTTACCCCCTTTGTGGATTATTTGCTGTGGATCCTGGAAAGCTGTGAACATCGCTGGAACCAAAGAGGACCCTGCAGTGAGACAACCCAATCTCCTTCTGACCTAGCAGGCTTGGCTTGACAACCTGTGATAGAGACAGAGTAGTTTTTTGTCCCACCTTCTAGCCCTGAACAAGTAGTTTTAGATTGACCTTTCCCTCAATACCTAACCCTTAACCTCTTAATAAACTGTTTTACTTTACTTCCTGTGCCTTCCTCAAACCCCAAGAAAGGACCCACAGAAGGACAACCTTCAAATCTTGTCTTTCCCCAGCTTGAGTGGTGACCAGTAATTGTTAACTGACATTCATCAACCAGTGTGTTTTTACCCATTTCCCACATCCCTTGTGTAGGTTCCCAGTTATCCTGTGTGTCCTATCACTTGTGGGTGAGTGGGTATGTCCTGGCTGTGTGTGTCACCCTTGTGTTACACTGTGAAGGCAGTTACATTTTTCAACATTGACCGTTTATTCTTCAAACACTAATTCTGTAGCTGTATATAATATTCTCTTGGTTATACTCGTTTCAGTTTTCATAATCTCGTGCAGGATTTTCCATGTTGTCTTTTTTAACATGCTCATCATTTCTTATGGCGCAGTAGTATTCTATCACAATCATATGCCACCACTTGCTTGGCCATTCCCCAACTGATTATCATTCCCTCGATTTCCAGTTCTTTGCCACCACAAATATAGCAAAAATATATAAATATAAATATATTTAGAACATATAGGTTCTTTTCCTTGTTCCCTGAACTCCTTGGGAAACAAACCCATTAGGGATATTGCTGGGTCTGAGGGTATAGGACAAATTTGAAACTCTCTGGACATAATTCCAAATTGCTTTCCAAAATGCTTGTATCAGCTCACAGGTCCACAAATAGTGTATTAGTGTCTCCATTTTGCCACTTCTCCTCCAGCTTCCTTCTCTTTTCTCTGAGGCCAAGATTAGTCACTATACTTCTTCAGTATTCACCTTCATTTTAGTGTGTTCTTTTCTTTCATATTTTGGTCATTGCACATTTTGTTTTCTTAGTCCTCTTCCTTCATATAAATTTTTCAAAGTTCCTCCTATTTTTTTGTTTCTTACAACACAAAATATGTCATTATCTTCATACTCTGTTTTTTTTTTGTTTTGTTTTGTTTTTAAACCCTTAACTTCTGTGTATTGACTTATCGGTGGAAGAGTGGTAAGGGTAGGCAATGGGGGTCAAGTGACTTGCCCAGGGTCACTTCATACTCTGTTTTATTCATTCAGCTATTCCCTAACCAATGAGAACTCAATTTTTAGCTGCCACAAAAAAATATTGCTAGAATATTTTGGAAGGTCTGAGCTAAAATACAAAGATGACAGAAGATGGGAATAGTCAATGTGGTTGTGGGAAGACAGGGTTACTGTTGTTTGTGGAGCTGTGAACCAGCAATTGGCTATGAAAACATTTTGGAAAGCAATGTGGAATTATATTGATAAAATGACTAAAATGTCTTTATTCTTCCACCCAGAGGTACCATTACGAGGCTTATGTCCCAAAGGTATAAGAAAGTCTCCACATGCATCAAAATATTTATAGCAACATTTTTTGTTGATAGCAAAGAATTGGAATAAAAACAGAAGCCCATCAATTGAGGAATCGTTAATCAAATTGTGGTACATGATGGCAGGGCAACTAGGTAGCACAGTAGATAGAGGACCAGGACTGGAATCAGGAGGACTTGGGTGCAAATCTGTTCTTGGGCACTTTCTAGCTGTGTCTCTGGGCAAGTCATGTAAGCCCATTTGCCTAGCCCTTGTCCATCTTAGAGTCATTACTAGAAGAGAAGGTAAAGGTTTAGAAAAAAAAGTAATGCGAAACTACTGTGCTGAAAGAAATGACGAATGTGATAAATGCAGAGAAGAATGGAAATATTTAAGATGAACAGATTCAGTGTGAAGTAAGTAGAGCAATATATATATGTATATATATATATATATACACAATGATTACAACATACATGTAAAGAACTACTGCCCTTTCCATCCAAAATAAATGTTGCAAAATTATTTAGAACATACATGGCTCAAAAGGTAGAAAGTCATTTCCATCTTCCCCCTATGACAAGATGGCAGGTCCCTAAGGGTTGCACATTGCACATATTTTCAGACTTTTTTGCCCAATATTATCAGTTATGCCATTTTTCCTTTTTTGCTATTTGCTATATAGGACATGCTATTTGCTATATAGGACAGCTGTCTAGGAAGGGAAGGGAGAAGAATACTGGGGGAAATTATAATGATATCAAAAAAGGCATCAATAAAAACTTCTTTTTAAAAAATAAGCCAAATTTTCTCCTCAGGGTATATTGTTAGGAATGAGATCTCTGAGACAATTTTGTGATTTTTCTCACATTATCACCCTTGGTTTTGAACGAATATCTCTGAAAGAAAAAGCTTCGCCCAGCTAGTCATGGGTAGAGAGGACTAGAAAAGTTTCCTCTCAGGAGGATACAAGTATGTAGGGACTATTTCTCCAGAAGGATGAAGACAGAAGGTTCTTCTCCCTGAAGCAGCTCCCTGAAATCCCTTTACAATGAAGAGAAGAAATCATGGGTGTAAAAAACCCAAGGAGTCCTCACCTATCTCTAGGTCCATGCTCCATCTTCCATTGCCAGTGGTGGGTCTTAGACTTGGTCTATGCTAACTAGTCCTCTGATCACTTTGACTTTCAGAGAGCTGGACGTTGGGTGACACTGAAAACTTCATGTCAAATTCTATTATTTTTGGGACTCAGAATTTCTCAGTGTGTACCGACAGTAGTCTTTCCTTTGTAGTTTCCTCTAGCCCAAGACTTCTTAATTTTTTATATTAGGGCTCTTATTGGCAGGTGAGTCTCCTTTTCCGAATAAAATTTCTTAAATATGTTAAACAATACCGACCAGTGGAACCAATACCAACCAGTACTGATTCTAAGACAGAAGGTAAGGGTTAAAAAAAAATCAATACTGCAAGGCAGAAGAGTAGTAAGGTCTCAGCAGTCTGGGTCAAGTAACTTGTCCAGGGTCACACAGCTAGGTTAGTGTCTGAGGTCAGATTTGAACTCAGGAACTCCAGTCTCTAGGCATGCTTCCTTATCCACTGAGTCACCTAGCTGCCTCCAGTTATGTAGTCTTAATGACCAAGCATGAACAGAAAGAAAAGCTATGGGAATGTGTTTTATTTATAGAGGTGCAAGACAATGAACATACTACTAGACTCAGTTGATGTGTTGGCTAATTTTGTGGACCTATTTTTCTCCCTTTTATTTTTATTTTATAAAAGATGGCTTGCTGGATTGGAGAATATATTGAGATATGAAGGTGATGCAAAAACAAAAAATAGAAATATTTTTTTCAGAGTCAAATTTTTTTTTAAATGCAATGGCTACTGGGACTCAATTTTTTTCAGTCAGTTGCCTAAATTGCAGAAAAAAAATCCTAGGTAGTTATTGGGATACAGATCTGACACTATCATCCTGGTTTTTTGAGAAAAATACTAAGTAAATAAACACCTTTGACCTCCTGATTTCCAAACTCCTGGCCCAGCCCCAGCTCAGGATTCTGGAAGGTTCCTGAATGGCTCTCTCTGGCCCAAAGAAGGAATGCTTCAATACAACCCACCTAAGTCTGGCCAACCTCACTGCCACCTCTGTGTCTGTGGTACAGAGGGAGGAAGTAGGGTTGGGAGTGGGAGGGGTAAGTCTCTTTTGGTTGAGCTGGTACATGTGTTTGGACCAGGAATCAATATAGAGTGCAGAGAGTCTACCTGCCCACAAGTGCCTTACTGCAGGGGTCTCAAACACACTGTGGGAGGACTCCATTGTTACCCTAATATTACCCAGAGCTACATGACTAAACTGGAACTGGGAAATACTTAACACAAAAAATAAAAATACAATATAACATAGATGATATTAATTGTGAGAATTCATTTTTCATATGCTGTATAAATTCCTATTTTACTTTGTATTGAATTATTGAATTACTATGTATTCTTATGTCTGGGATCTGAATCAGCGACACCATTCTTGTCTGCTACTTTTTGCATTTTCTTTGTCCTTAAAAATCCCAAAATTTGGTTAATATATGGAGACGAGGGTTCTTTTTCGGCATACTGTAATCTGTCCCTCTATGGGGATGGGGAGGGGTAGATAGATTGACGGACCACATCTTCCTTAGCTATCACCAATTAAAGACGTCTTGGGATGGTTAAGGGAAAAGCTGAATAATGAACTCCAAAAAAATCTATTTATTAGACTGCCTGACCTAGCTTGGGTTGCCCCTGGTCCCAAGAAAACCATAGAGACCTCTATGACTTTATCGGTTATGATATTAGCCTAACCAATAAACCCCATATAATTAATAAGCTTATATCTTAGCCCAAAATCAATCTCTTGAGATAATTAATCACCTAGGCATGAATTCTAATTCTAGAATTAGAAATAAATGGATTTCTAAGGCAATAGGAGCCCACAGGGATCCTTCTGCACAGCCCCCGTTTCTATTGGTTTGACTTTTACTGTGCTGGGATGTCACTGGGATGAACCCTCATTGTGTGGTCATTCTAGATGTGGTTCCTAATTGAGGGCAAGCTATTTGGAACACATGCACACATGCACCTGGATTTGGGGATTTCTGGTACAATGACTCAGTCTTCTTATCTCCCCCTCATTCACCTCCTCCTCCAGCATGATCAGCTCTGGAATCAGTGGAGGGAGATGAGAATTTCCTCCATCTCTGAGCAGCCTCCTTCCCCAGAGACTCACACTCACCACGCCACACACCTCACACACGCACCCACCCCGTGCACACCCACTCTGACCGTCACCATCCAGCAATGCACAATTTCTCCCTCTTTGCTTCATGCATGTCATCTTGAGGGCTCGCTTCTAGAAGCCAATTGGAGATATCATAATTGGGAGCTAACAATCTTCAGCCCTTGTACTCTCTGTGTATTTTGCAAAGAGGTTTCCATGGAGACATATCTTTGATCCAATCTCAATAAATCAGGAGTAAGAGAAAATTTCCAAATGGAGAGAAAAATAAGACCCTGAGATCTCTAGCACCTCACATTTTGGGGATGGGGAGAGGAGCTTTTGCATAAGTTGGGGCCCCCCAACTCTTCCTGATAAAATTAACTTGTAAGCCCCCTAATTTGGTAGGTGAGGCTCTCCTTTCTGGCTGAGTGGTTAGAGGGTGTAGGAATTCTGTGTGTTTTGCCAGCCTTAGAGAGAGCCCAGCCTACCTTTTCTCCAAATATTAAATCACTCTGTTTCCCAGAGGGACTCTAGAGATCTGTCCCTGAGAGAGTAAAGTTGTTTTACCCAGGGTGCAAAAAGGATCTTGCTCCCTCTACTGTGACTGTGACCAGGAGGGGCATCTAATGGCTAACTTTTTCTTTATTCCCAAAACCCTGCCAGCCCAAGTCTCGATTTAGCCACCGTTCTTCTCTTGTAGCCACCGTGTCCCCAAATGCCACCGAAAGCCTTCTCTGGGTTGTTGACCTATAAGGCCAATGTGAAAGGACTCCCGGAGTTTGCTCAGATGCTATTGGCCACTTATACTTCAAAAAAGACCAACCTGAGATAGGAAGAGCCAGGAAACACTAAGTTCTCTTTAGAGCCCAGGCTGTGGCTATAGTCCTATTTGTGAGCTCTGTAAATATGGGAGTACAATTACAAAAACTATTGTTTTAATTAATTCTGCAATTGTGGGCAAATGACTGCTGTAAATAGATTAGCACTTCCCCTATCTACCCCACAGACCCATGTAGATCCAAGAAAAGCTTTGAAAAATAGAAAATATTATACAGAAGTCATGGATAGCTTTTGTTTGGGCTAGCCAGGAATCACCCCTTCCCAGTGCTGCTGCACACAAATAAATAAACAAACAAACGAATAGATGAATAAATAAATAAGCAAATAAATTAATTAACAAACAAATGAATGAATAGATAAATAAATGAATGAATGAATGTATATATATATGTATATATATATGTCTCAATCTCTATTTGTGCAGGAGCTGAAAGGCCCATTCACAAATATGGCTCTTGTTTTTGTCATTTGTTTATCTTTGCTGAGCATTTTTCAGTCTTACATGGAAGACTTTAGTCTCTATTATGAGATCTTTATCACATCCTTCCTTTGTGCCTTTTGTACCTTTTGTTTTTATTTGTCTATCTCTGCCTTGAGAACAGGTCATATGAACCAGTGGAAAATATCTCATACTAGAAGTTGGAAAGACATGGGTTCTAATCCCTTCTCTGCTTTCTAGTACTCTTTAATTTCTTGTTCTAAGCCCCAGTTTTGTCTTTCAGAAAGAGAAAATATCACTATCTCTGGGGGGGTTTCAGGCCTCATCTTGCCTTTACTGCTGTCACAGGGTTCTTCAGTTGACAATATAAGATAGACAAGATATTCCCAGGATTGCAGTCAATCCAAAGTCTTGTATCTCTTGAATGAGAAGGCATCCAAATTTGAGGGGAAAAGCTGGAATCCCAGGTAGGATTTCCACCATCTTGGCTCCACTCCAACAACTTCTCTTTGAGTTGAAAAAACACTCTCAGTATAGGTCAGAAATCAAGCTTTTTTTTTTTTTAAGTAGAGAAAAATGTATTTCTTTCCTATCTCCCCCCTTCCTCCATGCAGGGGAAAAATAGAAAAAGGGGGAAAAAATCCTTTTAACGAATAAGCATAATCAAGCAAAATAAATTTCTACAGTGAACATGCCCCCAAAATACATGCCTGTGAAACTCCACACCTCTCATCAGGAGGTACCAGTGTCCTATTACTGCCACCTGGGGAGCAGGGTGGTCACCCACCTCTCAAGCAGAAAGTAAGGTCTCATTTTTCATCTTTCAGTCTGGAACAAAAAAAGAAGAAAAAAATCACAAAAATCATCGAATTGAGGAAAGTACCTTCAAAGACAGGAAACTAAGAAAACAAGGTACCCTGAGGGGCATCAGTAACCATGGCACTGCTGAATCATTACAACAAAGAAAATGCACAATTCTCCAGTATCCTGGCTCTCAGGCATCCCAAACAATATGAAATGAGCACTTGTATTTTATATAATGCAGTGTGCCGAGTATGTATTTAAAGCATTTCTCTGATTAACTTTTAATTATTCTTCCTGTCCTAGCTAATCATGCTGGGGGGAAGGGGGGAGAGAGTAAGAAGATTCAAGGAGAATGGGATATAAAGGAGGTCCTGGGTTTAAATCTTAGATACTTCCCAGCTGTGTGACACTGGGCAAGTCACTTGACCTTAATATCTAGAAAAACCCTTTTAGCTCTTCTGCCTTGGAATCAATACTCAATATTGATTCTAAGATAGAAGGTAAGGGTTTTGTTGGGGTTTTTTAAAGGGGGGATTTAGATGAATGGACAGACTGTTCTGCCTTACCTTACATAGAGTAAGTAACTATACTGGCAAAGAATCCAGTAACCCATCTATGCATCTAAAAACATTCTGAGAAGGATTTCATACTTCCCTAGACTCTTGCTGGAGGGGCCCATGACCCAACAAAGGCTAAAAAGCCTTGGCTTAGAGGAACTAGACTTTTTGTTGGTGAACAAATTGCTACAATCTTTTGGCTATGGCGAGCCATGAGATAGAGGAGAATGTCTGTAGAGGGCATCGTTGGGCAAAAAGTATATGATCCAGACTTACTGAGATAACTCTTGAAGTAATTCCAGAAATTCTCATAATCATCATCTTCTGTACTGCCATTTTGTAAACTAGTGAAAGATCTGCATAACTAGGATAAACCCAAAATTTTAGCTGCTACTTGCCTGGGAGAAGGCCAAACCCCTCATTTGAAGAGTGTATATATTTTTTTGCTCTTTACACTACCCCGCCCCCCAATACTGTCCAAGAACAAACATATTCAAGTCTTCCTGCACCAACTCAAAATGCATACTATTGGAAGGTACTGTGGTATAGTGGAATGGAAATGGTCTCCAGAAAGTCATTTCCTTTCAATCTTTTTCCTCCTCTATACATTGAGAAGGTTGGCCTATGATCTTTAACCCAGATCGAATTGTTTACCAGCTCTGGGAAAGGGGGTAAGGAAAGGCAAGAGAGAGAGAGAGACAGATGATTTGGATCATATAACTTTGGAAAAGTTATGTGGAAATTTGTTATTACATGTAATTGGTAAAATTAAAAATGTCTATTTTAAAAATTTTTTATATTTTACTTTCCCCCATTTACATGTAAAAAACATTTTTAACATTTAAAAACAATTCTGAGTCTTGAATTCTCTCTTTTCTTCCTCTCCTCTCCCACTGAGATGGTAAGCAATCAAAAATAGATTTTACATGTAAAGCAATAGTTATTTTTTTTAAAAATTGTTACTGAATAAAAAAAGAGAAAACTAGAACAGTAGAACAAATTGGAAAATAATGGGCAAGCAATAAATGCAGATAATAGATTAGTGTTCAAGGAAACTAGAATTGCAAAATACTGAGGAAATATTCATTAATCAAGAAAAACTGTTGAAAAAACCAGATGACAGTTTAGCAAAAAATAAGCGCAGATCCATTTCTTATTCACCACAATCCCAAATAAATCAATCTAAATCTTTTAAGTCATTTATTTTTTAAATAATCTTTATTTTTTAATTTATTTAAAATATTTTAATTTTAAATTAAAATAGTGAGTAATTTTAAATTTATTTAACATAGTGAATAGCTAACACACAACTTTTGCAACTGCGGAGAAAAGAAAAATTATTAAAGTGACCACTTAGACTCATTAGCTTCCTTTAAGACTCCGTTCAAGTGCCACCTCTTGAGGAAACCAGGAGGATGTAATGTCCTTGAAGGTAAGCAGTGTTTTTGTTTTTGTATTTTGTCTTGACTTTATATCCTCTGAATCATGAGGGGATAGAGGTATAATGCATAGAGGGTCAGCCTTGAAGTCTGGATGACTTGGACTCAAAGTCCTTCCTTTGACATATACTGGTCTTAGGAACCCCTACAAGTCACTTGGCATCTCACTGACCTAACCAGCTCTCTAAGATTATAAGCTGCAGAAAAGCTGGTGATCTGTATTAGTTGGGGGGGGGGGGGAATTCTCTTTTCCTGGGAAATATCCTATATCAGTGTAATCACAAATACATTCCCCGTCCCTATCCCTGGCTCTGACCCCTTGCAGAGTACCTTATACAATGAAATCTCATGCAAGATTTTCTGGAAAGAAAGGCTGCAGAAAAAGGACTTTCCCTTCCTAATTTTGGCCATCTCAGCATAGAAATTTCATGCTAAGAGGCATGGGGGGAAAGTGGTGGCCTTTGTGGCTGAAGAATCCTAGGAGAACTCTAATGGTTCTTATCTCCTTTGTATTTCCCTTTATTCCCAATTTGGCCATGCACTTCAGCAATGCTCAGGCCTATGGCATCAATCACCTTAAGTGGGATGTGGCAGAGGTGGTCCCACCAATTCTGGAGAACTGGCTCTATGCCTGGAACACCCTTGCCAGCTTCAGTGGGCACCACAAAACTGGAGAACTACTCCCAGCAAGCATGTTTCAAATTTCCAGGGTGGAGTCAAGGGTGCTCAGGAGAAAGTGGCTAGGAAAAAGTTTGGGAGAGGAGATGACCCTCTCCAAAGGCTCCATCCTGCAGAGTGCCTATCACCAGCTTTGAGAGCATCTCCTGTGTGTATACTCCCAGACTCCCAAACACACATTTGTTACAAATACTTTATCAATTACAAATTGTTCAAAAGACTCTTTAATCCTGTTCCTTTTAGAAATTTCTTCGTGCTTTCCCTAAACAAAAGTCAATCATTTCCTTTGGCCAAAAAAGTAAATATGACCAATATTCTGTTTCTTTTTTATAGAATACTTCATCAATTGAGGCATCATCCTTGCTCAGAGGCCAGGCTAATCTTCTCTGTATCATTGCAATTTTAGTACATGTGCTATCAAAGAGAGTATTTCTTGAGGGCTTATAAACAAAGGGCATCTTACTGGGTGATGTGAGGGATAGAAAGTCTGGGTTAGCATTCTTGTCCTCAAAGGCAGCCTGGCTGGGGAGATGAAGCTGGTAATCAAACAGTATATGAGTGGTACAGCAAAGTATCCAGGGAACCCAGAAGCCATGGAGATCACTGGAGATTATGAAAAGGTCAAGAAAGGTTTCATGGCACATCCTTGAAGGAGAGCTAGGATTCAGCAAGGAGACAAGGGCAGAGAACAGGCAGACGGTGAAGCATGAGATTTGTTCCCCACTCTCACAGATTGTTGACACATGGTAGGTGTTTAATACATGTTGAATTTAAAAGTCATTTTGTAATTGTGATTTTGCCATTTAAGTCATTTAGATTGTAAGGTCAGACAAGGGAGAGATCAGGAAAGGAGTCAGGAAAGACTTGAAGGATGAAGTGAGACTTAAAGCCTAAGAGATGGAGGCTAGATAGGACAGCCCCGACTCTCTGTTACTGTAGAAGGCAATAGCATCCTCCTAATCCCTTGGGCTCACAACCCGGGTATCCTCCTGGTCCCACTCTCTCACCCTCCATATCCAAGCTGTTGCCAAGGCCTGTCGCTCACCTGTGACACTGCATCCTCATCACTTCACATCTGAACTACTGCAATAGCTTGCTAGTGCCTGTCTACCTCAACTGTCTCCTGAGATATTCTGGATATTTATTGATGTTGTTGAGGAGGATGCTGTGGAGAAATATTTCATTGATGTTCACAACAGTATCTTTCAGCTATCTCCTCAGAAGGAAAGCCAGGAATGACTTCCCTTCATTAGGCCAGTACATAATTTCTTGGAGATGAAATATTTATATAAAAAGCTATTTATTTATATTAATGATATAAATATAAGGATTAGTAACAAGGGAAGTCTTAACACTAAAGGGGAACTAACTTTTCACCCACCTTCTACATTCACCTCACTGCAAACTCTTTGTCTTCCAGCTACTCTGAACCTGCCTAAACACTATCTGACTACAATCTCCCTATAATCCTTATTAAAATTAACTTAATATTATTAAAGATGTCTCCAAGTAAACACCAAGTCAGTCAGTCTGATATGGTAGCGGCTGTCTAACCAGAGGATAACTCTGGGATGACCCAGAGTCCAGGCAAAACAGGCCTTTGATCTTTCTTCTCTCAAAACTTTCTTCTCTCTTCATCAAAGCAGATCTGCCAACTTCTTTCTCCAAGATGAATTCCCACCTTAAAGAGGGTATGAAAACCTCTTCAGATGGTTTAGAGTTCTCTCTCCCCCATATACACAGCAAAGAGCAAGGTCTGGGATGTCTGTCTTCACCAGAAACCAGAGAGAGTCTCTCTAACTGAAGCCAGTGAGAGTCAGTAACTCCCAGCTCAGGCACCAACTGGCAGAATTTTATCTGCTTCTTACCCTTCCAAGTTCTGATCTCTGGCACAGCACTCTGCCTTGCCTGCATCCTCAGAGACCCCTTTTTCAAAGTTCTTATCTTACCAATACCTAATCAATGTATTTCCTAATTTCCTTACTACACTCTCCACCCCCAACCCATCCTCCATTCAGCCATTAAAGTGATTTTCCTAATGTATAAGTCTAACCAGGTCACCTAACTACTCAACAAATTCCACTGGCTTCCTCTTGCTTCCAGGAGCAAATACAAAATCCCCTGTTGGGCATTCAAAGCCCTTCAGAACCTAGCCTTTTCCTCCCTTTCCAGTCTTCTTATACACCTTGATCACCAACAACTATTGATCCAGTGACTAGCCTCCTGGATGTTTGACTGACGAGACTCCATGTCTCAGCTCTGGTTCTTCTCCAAGCCTGGAACCTTCTCCTTCCTCATCTCCGCTTACTGATTCTTCTTCCCTGGCTTCTTTTAAGTCTAGGAAACCTCTTAATTCTAGTGCCTTCGATTTGCTTCCTATTTGTCCTGTACTCTAGTTTGTACTTTTGCTTGTTGTCTCACCTATTAAAGTGTAAGCTCCTAGGAGGCACAAACTGTCTTTCCCTTCTTTTATTTTTAAATTTTTATTTTAATAACAAATTTCCACATAAGTTTTCCAAAGTCATATAATCCATATTGTCTCCCTCCCTTCTTCCCTCTGGGTTACAAGGCCTCTGGCTTCTTAATTTGACTAATTTGATTCTTAATGATTGCCCAGCCTTCTTTCCTGCTTTGGGGTCCAGGTGGGTGAATGAGCAATCCTCAGTTCTTTCAGGTATTTGATTTGCTTAAGAACATTCAAGTAGGCATGACTTTCAGATTTCAGGGGTATTTGTTATAATTAAAATTATGAGGTTGATAGTGGATTTATAACTTTATTAAATCAAAGTAGTAATAGGAAAGGGAGGGAAAGGTAGGAAAGAGGTAGAGAGATACTTAGCTTACTAATCTGTTGGCTGCCATGATGGATTGAAGCTAACCTCCCACAAGGATTCCTCAGCTCTCCATGATCCAGCCAGAAGACCCCCACAGGCTCCTGGGTCTACCCTTATAAACTGTTTTCTCCACCCACTGCTCTCACAGGTCACATCTAAAGAACCAACCATAGTTTCTTAATTTTCCTGGGCCACCCAGAGGGGCAGTGCCTGTGGAATCAGTTTCCTGCCTCATTGGTTCCTTGGTTCTTTAACTTCCTTTCTCTAAGGGTTCATCTATACCTGAATTAATTTACTCAGTGATCTTTGACTTCTAGGTCACTGAGAGATGACATTAAAAAAAGGGGGGGGGGACACAATGGAGAGAGAAATTTGCTTCCAACAGATTGGTTGGCTAACTAGACAAACCCAGTTTCTTCCTCCCTATTAGTTCCAGCCTCTTGATATTATTCAATACTTCTTAAGTAGTCATTTTTCTACTAATATTTTTTATTATTTATTTTAGTAATATTTCTTAAATAATAACATGAGCTTATAATCTCCTGGGGGAAATAATGTGAGAAAATATAACTGAGTAGATAGCTAGGTGGCCCAGTGAATAGTGTCGGGCCTGGAGTCAGGAAGATTTATCTTTCTGAGTTTAAATTTGACCTCAAACACTTAATAGCTGTGTGACTCTGTGCAAGTCACTTAACCCTGTTTGCCTCAGTTTCCTGATCTTTTATAGCATATCTTTCTTCCTCAGAGCTCAAAGAAATTTATACCCAATTAATCTCTAACTAATTCCAAGGAAGACAGGGTACAAATCCTATTTATAGTGACAAGGCAAGAATTCAGATCTCCCGATTCCCTGTCCCCTTTCCCCTCTCCCCTGTCTCTGAGCCCGAGTCTTCTTATTTAGGTTAGAAATACAGCGGCCATTCACAGGGTCCTCAGTTATTGCAGATCAGCCTTGCTGTTTCATTTCTGGCCTGAGCTGATTTGTCCTTCCATAGGCATCTTGGTTACCCCCAAGGCCCCATTACTGGAGGTTCACCATATTGGCACTAGATAGTACAGACCCTCAGTTGGTGTATATAGGTCGGATCTCCTGACCTCAATCAATCCACCATTCTCAGCCACTCCCACTCCAGGAGGAAGGATTTCAAATCTGTAGTGCCACACTCATTATCCTCTTTCAAAGCACTTTCAAAGCACTTCATCTGCTCCCCTTTTCTGTCTCTTCTACCAAATTCTGCCTTTTTTAAAAATTCATATTACTAATAATAACCAATCCACATTTACAAAGCATTGAGCAGCTTTGCAAAGTTTTTTCTCCATTAAATGTCTTATAAGTAGCCATTGCAAATATTATTTCCATATGAAAAAAATTCAGGTTCAGAAAGATTGTGACTTGTCCAAAGTCACATAATTAAATGTAGCAGTGCTAGGATTCAAATGGGATCTTTTCTGTTCTGTGTCTAATACTAATGTCCATCACTAACTAAAAAGTAATTGGCTAGGGGGCAGCTGGGTAGCTCAGTGGATTGAGAGTCAGGCCTAGAGATGGGAGGTCCTAGGTTCAAATCTGGCCTCAGACACTTCCCAGCTGTGTGACCCTGGGCAAGTCACTTGACCCCCATTGCCTACCCTTACCATTCTTCTGCCTTGGAGCCAATACACAGTATTGACTCCAAGACAGAAGGTAAGGGTTTAAAAAAAAAATTAAAAATAAAAAAAAAAGTAATTGGATATACCTTCATTAACACACTAACAAGATACACTTAAATGGATTATTATGATTTCAAAACACATCAAAAAAGTTCTAAATAACATTTTGCAACAAAGTAGTCCCCAAAGCGAAATATAAGCCTAACTCTTTTTTTCAGGTTCAAAGACCCACCATTTATCATTACTAGTGTTCTCTAATAAAAAAGATATCCATTTTCAGTTTTTTTAAAAAATGGGAGGGGGCAACTAAATGGTTCAGTGGATCCAGACCTAGAGATGGGAGGTCCTGGGTTCATATCTGACCTCAGATACTTCTTAGCTGTGTGACCCTGGACAAATCACTTAACACCCATTGCCTACCCCTGGCGGCTCTTCTTCCTTGAAACTGATATTTGGCATTGATTCCAAGAGAGAAAATAAGGGTTTAAAAAAATATCTATATGAGAAAACTTTAATCAGTCAATAAGCATTTTTAAGTACCTACTACATACCTACCCTGTGTAGGGTTTGTGGGGTGGGGTTAGCATTTTTTTTCCTTGAATCTAATAGATCAGAGTGACAGATAGTGTGGTATAAGGAAAATCTTGCTAATACAGACATCCCAAAGTGAAATGGGACTGGTAGTATTCTTTATATCATAGGTCAGTGATGACAAACTTATGTCATGGGTGCCAAAGATGGCATGCAGAGTGCTCTCTGTGGGCATGCAACTGCCCCTCACCCTCCAGAGTTTGTTACTAGAAAGGCAGAAGGACTTGGATGGAGCTGCTCCCCTCCCCCTCTCCACAGCCCCACCCACCCCCACTCCTGCCCCTCTGCCCAGCAGCCAAAGGGAGCTCCCAGAGGGTAAGGTAGGTGGCTCACAGGTGGCAGAGCTGGAAGGGAGCAGAGCGCTTGGGTCTCTCCCCTCCCTCCCTCTACACTTGCTGAGGATATTCCTCACTTCACCTGCCCCTCCGCCCAGCAGCCCAATGGGAGCACTTCCTCCCCTGTGTGGGATAAGCATGAGCAGGGTGCACCATGCACAGGGAGGGGGGAGGGACCCAGCACTTGGTCTGGGAGGTGGGGTGGGGGGTGGGCCCAGCACTCCATCTCCAAAAGGTTCTCTATCACTGTCATAGGTGATTAATACCACTTATGGAATGGGGTTGGGTTTAAGCAGAGGCTGTTTGATATGTTGGAGACGCTGGGGAAAAGCTTCATAGTCCAAGTAACAGGATGGCCTGTTAATTTTCCTCCAACTAGGAATTATTCTTTTAATGATCTAGATTGGATTTTGACCAGATCTAGAACAATAATTTTAACCCTAGAAAAAGCAGAAAAGACTGATAAAAATGCTGTGGAACCAATAACACATTTTTAGATTTATTGAGCAATAGAAAGGCATCAAAGCTTAATCCCAGTGCGAGTCATAGTGTTGAATAAATAAAACACTGAAGAAAAACCAGCAATATGTGAAGTTGTTTTCCAAAAATTCTTTCCATCGAGACCGATGGGTTACAGTGAAGGGCAGCAGAGAAGTTAACCATTCAGAAAGTTTTGCCAGTGTATCTAGGCCAGCACCTTTGATGACATTTGAGGGTATTAATCTGTAAGGGATTGGCTCTGTGGCTTAGCCAAGAATGGTTTCAAGGAGGCTGAACATAAGGTTCTCTAGTGGGGCAGTGAGTATTGGTTCTAAGACGAAAGGCATGAGTTTTTAAAAATTAAAAATTAAAATTAAAAGGTTGTGGAAGGGGGGATGTATGGTGTAACAAGCATAGAAGGGCACTGGGTTATAAAGAGCCTTGAATACCAATCCGGATTTTGTATGTGATCCCAGAGGTAATAGGGAGTCATTGGAGTCTATATATAGATAGACTGGTGCTTTAGGAAGATGAGTTTACAATAACTGAGTGGAGGAATTGGAAAAAGACTAGCGTCACTTATTAGCCTCAATCCTGAGCCAAGCACCATGCTAAGGACTGGGGATACAAAGAAAAGTACAAGGTAATTCCTGCCCTCAAGAGGCTCACAGTCTAATGGGGGACACAACAGACACTACTACAATATGAACAAGACATAGACCAGGAGAACCTTTTGGAGATGAGTGTCAGGCCTCCCCATCCTGCTCCCACACAAACACACACACACAGACCAAGTGCCATGCCCCTCCCCCCTACCGAGTGCTAGACATGCTCCACCCCTCCCCGTTCCCCAAACAGAGGAGGGAGGAAGCACTCCCATTGGGCTGCTGGGCAGAGGGCCAGGGATGTCAAAAAATGTAATCAGCCTGGTGGGAACAGGGAGGGGAGCAGCTCTGCATGCCATCTTGGGCATCTGTGCTATAGGTTCGCCATCACTGACATAAACAATGGAGATAATCTCAGAGGGCAAGCAGGAAGAGCTCCTTGCAGAAGGTGGGCCTTTAGCTGAAACTTGAAGGAAGCCAGGGAAGCCCAGAGGCAGAGATGAAGAAGGTAGCATTTCTGGGCATGGGGGAAAGGCAGGGGAAATGTCCAGAATCAGGAAATGGAGCGCCATGTGGGAGGAACAGCAAGGAAGCTGGCATCACTGGATCACAGTGCCACTGTGGCTAAACAGAACTGGCTACCACAGTGACATTAGAGGCGTTGCCACTATAAGGGCTTTGAAATGGGGAGCAGTAAAATTTAGCAGTCTTCTGCATATATGCTTTGATTTCTGAGTCTGAGGCTCTCTTCCTATGGCCCCTGGCTTCTGTTGGTCCAAATGTTTTTTGTTGTTTTTTTTTTAATTCTAATTTTTGTCTTAGTAACAACTTTAAGACAGAAGGGTCAGGGCTATTGAATTAGGGCTAAATGAATTACCTACAATCATCCAGCTGGGATGTCTCTGAGGCCAGATTTGAATCTGGGCCCTCTCAACTCCAAGCCTGGTGTTCTATTTACTGTGCTACCTAGCTGCCTCCAAATGATTTTTCCTTTATACTTTTATCTTCCACCTTAGACTCAATACTGTGTATTGGCTTCAAGGCAGAAGGGTGGTAAGGGTTAGGCAATGGGGGTTAAGTGATCTGCCCAGGGTTACACAGCTAGGAAGTGTCTGAGGTCAAATTTGAACCCAGGACCTACCATCTCTAGGCCTGGCTCTCAATCCACTAAGCCATCTAGCTGCCCCCCAAATAATTTAATTAAGCAGATCAAGTATAAGTACTTTGCTGGGTTGAAGTAGTTATCTTCATCAATGAAATCAATCAAACTTTTTTTTTAATTTAAAAAATGTTTAATTATAGCTATTCTTTTTGTTGTGGCAAAGAATTGGAAATTGAGGGAATGTCCATCAATTGGAAAATGGCTGAACAAATTGTGGTATGTATTGGTAATGGAACACTATTGTACTATAAGAAAATGGTAAGCAAAATGATTTAAGAAAAAACTGGAAAGATCTACAGGAACTGATGCAGAGTGAAATAAGCAGAACCGGGAAAACATCGTACACAATAACAGCAAAACTGGATGATGATTATCTGTGAAAACTTGGCTACTCTCAGCAATACAATGATCTTGGGCATTCCTGAAAGACTTCTGACAGAGAATGCTATCCACATCCAGAGAAAGAACTGATGGAGTCATCTTTCAAATCAGTTTATCTCTGGTTTTATTTTGGGGTTTTGGTTATGTATGAATGTGCTCTCTCAACAATGACCAACATGGAAATGTGTTTTGTATGACAATTTAAAAAATGAAAAAAAAATTTAAATATTTTTCTGTCAGTAAAGAAGAAGCATTTATTTACCCAGAGACTTCAAAACCAAGTTTCCTTTAAATAACAAGAGTTTAAAACAGAAGGGAAATGATTCATTCAATTCAAAATGAAAACAGTTTTGTGAAATTGAAATGCTCCAAGACTACTCTGTCCTTGATGAAAATAGCAAATATAGCTCACTGCAGTTAGTATGTATGTACCAAAGAAATTTGGGCAGATAGGTGGCTCAATGGATAGGAATTAGGAAGACTCATCTGTATGTGTGTTCAAATCTGGTCTCAGACACTAACTGTGTGACCCTGAATAGTTACTTAACTCTGCTTGCCTCAGTTTCCTCATCTGTAAAATGAGCTGGAGAAAGAAGTGGCAAACTATTCCAGCATTTTTGCCAAGAAAATCCCAAATGGGGTCATGAAGAATCAGAAACAAATGAAATGAATGAACTGCAATACCACCAAAGGAATACACTTCTTCCTCATCCTTGTCTTCTAAAATTTGTAGTTTCCTTTAAAGCTCAACTCAAACACTACCTCCTTCTATAGCATAGCCTTTCATCATTCCACCCTAAACTTCTCCTGCCTCTCAAATCAAAATCACCTTTAATTTATGTTCTGTTTATTTTGCATGCTCCTAAATATGTATCTAGTTTCTCCAGCAAAATTGTAGGCTTCCTGAGGGTACTTTTATTTTTTGTTTTGATATACAATTTTATATTATATTTTTGGGGGGCTTTTGGTTGTTTTTCAATTGTTTCAGTGTCTGAAGCTTTGTGAACTCATTTTGGGTTTTCTTGGCAAACTTCCTAGAGCAATTTACTCCTTTCCTCCTCAGCTCGTTTTACAGATGAGGCAACTTTCCAATTTGAGGCCCCAAATCTATTTTATTTATTTTTTAAATGTTTTATCTTAATACAAGTTTTCCAAAGTTATATGATTCATGTTGTCCCCCTCCTGGAGTTGAGAAGCAATTCAATGTGGGTTACATATATACATGTATTATCATGCAATACATATTTCCATATTATTTATTTTTATAAGTGAATAATCTTGCAAAACCAAACCCCCAAATCATATACCCAAATAAACTGGTGATAAGCCATATGTTTTCATCTGCATTTCTATTCCCATAATTCTTTCTCTAGCTGTGAATGGCATTAAGTCCCTCAGAATTGTCCTGGATTATTGTATTGCTGAGAGTAACTAAATGTCTATCACATTTGATCATACCACGATATTGCTATTATTGTGTACAATGATTTCTTGGTTCTGTTTATTTCACTCTACATCAGTTCATGAGGTCTTTCCAGTTCTTTCTGAAATCATCCTGTTCATCATTCCTTACAATAGTATTCCATCACTATCATATATACTACAATTTGTTCAGCCATTCCCCAACTGAGGGACATCCCTTTAGTTTCCAATTCTTTGCTACCACAAAAAAAGAGCAACTATAAATATTTTTGTATAAGCAGTTTTTATCTCTCTGGGATACAGACCTGGTAGTAGTATTGCTGGATTAAAGGGACAAGCATTCTTTTAAAGCCCTCAGACATAATTCCAAATTGCCCTCCAGAGCGGTTGAATCAATTCACAACTCTACCAGCGATGCATTGGTATCTCAATTTTGCCACATCCCCTCCAACATCTATCATTTCCCTTTACTGTCATATTGGCCAATCTGCTGGGTGTGAGGTGGTACCTCAGAATTTTTTTAATTTGCATTTCTCTAATCAGGAGGGATTTAGAAAATTTTTTCATATGATTATTGATTTCTTTGATTTCTTCATCTGAAAACTGCCCATTCCTATCTTTTGACCATTTATCAACTGGGGAGTGCTTTGGATTCTTATAAATTTGACTTAGTTCTTTATATATCGGTGAAATATGTTATAAAAATCAATTAAACATTTATCAAACAGGTACTCTCTGCCAGACACTATGGAAAGAAAGGCTCCGTTATGTCAAGTAGCATGGTTGAGTCAGTTAATCAGTTTCAGAAAATGGAATCATGGTTTGTGTTCTCTAACTTTATCAACTAGAACAACTGTTCATTAAAATACTGTTTGGGAATGCTGGCTGTAATGTAGCAGCAGTTTTCATAATTAAACATTTTCATCTTTCAAAAAAAAGAGCACTCAAGGAGCTCAGTCAGAGCTCTAAATACTCTGCTTTCCATATCGGGAAGTCAAATCTGGTAGGCCATGTTGTCTTAATGTTCTTTGAAAGCCCATTGGAGACAGGTTTGTCTTGTTAGCTTTTAGCTCTCATTGTTTTCAGTGAATAAGGTTTCCTTTTAGCAGAATATATTCATTTCCCTCCCGCGACAGTTTCACTAAGGTCATTTTGCCTCAGCTGTCAGGAAAAGGGGCAATCCACCATCCTTTTATCTAATACCTCCCAATTCCTGCAACTAAAGTATATACCTAAGACCTTTTTCATCTTTTAGAGAAAAAAAATGAAACATAGCATTGCTATGGCAACATACAAAAAAAAACCCATAAACACCTTAGAGGGTGATTATAGAACCAGATTCAAGGGTGTAAAGGACCTCAGTTTGTAGTTTTTAAGTTTGCAAAGAGAACTACATAACTGTCCCGTGAGGTAGATGCTTTTACTGTCCTCATTTACAAAGTCATTAAGGGACTTGCCATAGCTAGGAAGTGTATGAAGCAGGATTCCCATTCTTGCTTACTCCTAATCCAGTGATGCTACACCATTATTTGAGCTTCCTATCCTGGTGAGTGGTGGGTGATAGGAGGACGGTAGGATAGGAGAAGGAAGAGAAAGGAAGGGTAGAAAGGGAAAAGCCAGAGGAATGGAAAGGAAGGTAGGGAAGCCGGGGTTGCCCCCAAGCCCAGGAGGGGAAATTGACCCAAGCTCTTCCGAACTCAATAAAGATCAGATAGCACTTATTGTTAGAATAGCTGGGTTTTATTTAGTTAGGAAAGGGAAAAGTTAAGTAGGGAAAAAAGGTCTCCTCTGGTAGGCACTCCTCCAGGGTTGAGAGAGAGTCTCCAGGATGGGCTGGAGAGAGTGAAAAGGCACCAAAACTCTCTCTTTTATACTTTCTCTGACACCTCCCACAAAGGAAGTGTCAGGAGAAGTTGTAGCAGTGTCCTGTAGTCTTCCAGGGCTTAGAATAATTTTAAACGACACACTGGGCAGGATTCTATTCTAGCATATACCTAATGGATGATCCTTCAACTTCCATTTAAACACCTCCAGTGGAGTTCCATGTGAACTGGAAAGACCTCCAGGAATTGATGCAGAGTGAAAGGAGGAGAACCAGGACACCATTATGAGACTGATACACTGTGGTAAAATCGAATATAATGGACTTCTGTACTAGCAGCAATGCAATGACCCAGGACAATTCTGAGGGATTTATGGAAAAGAACACTACCCACATTCGGAGGAAGAACTACAGGAGAGAAAACACAGAAGAAAAACTACTGCTTGAACACATGGGTTGATGCAGACATGATTTGGGAAGTAGACTCGAAACGACCACACCAATGCAACTATCAATAATATGGAAATAAGTCTTGATTGATGACACATGTTAAAACCAGTGGAAATGTGCATTGGCTATGGGGGGAGGACTGAAGGGGGAGTTGAAGGGGAAAGTAAAAACATGAATCATGGAATCATGCAAATTTTTCTAAAAAAAATATTTAAATCTTAAAAAAAAAAAACCACCTCCAGTGACAGCAAATTCACTACCCATATTCTGTGGTTTCATTTATATAAATATGCTTCTCTGTAACCTCTGTCCTCTGTTCTACCCTCTGGAGCCACACAGAATAAATTTAATCCATCTTCTGCTTGATAGTCCTATAAATATTTGAAGACAACCATGATTCTTTCTCCAAGTCTTCTCTTTTTCAGGCTAAACAATTCTCACTTCCTTCAACAATTCCTTGTATGATGGTTTCCAGACCACTCACCATCCTGTATGCACTCCATTTTATGTTAATGTCCCTCTTAAAATACTTTGCTGAGAATTAAACACAGTAGCTCAAATGTGGTTATTCTGTTCTAGTCACCATGTCACTATCAACACAATCTGGACAGGTCCATCACCCTGGTCTCAAGAATTAGGCTGACTGGCTGCTAAAATCTCCAGGTCTTCTATATATAAACTATGTCTTCCCCCATCCTGCACTTACATAGTTGACTTACCCAACTTAAGGGCAGGACTTTACATTTATACCTATTCCATTCATTATCTTAGTTTTCATTCATCACATGAGCTTGTTGAGATATTTTCGAATCTTAATTGTCATTCAGTGTAATTAGATACAGGAGCTGCATATGGGCCCAATCCCAACACTGGTCAATGTAGGGGCTTTGACCTGCTCCACTTCTGACCTGGGCTCATTTTCCTCTCCTTAGGCAACTTGGGGGTCTCCTACTTCTGTAAATGGAGATTTTGAACCTTGGACTTCATCCCCCATAAGTCTTTCCATTTTCCCAAAATTCCCTTTAATCTCTCCTGTGCCTCCATGTTTGTACGGTCACATTATTGTTTTATAGTTAGCTGTAACTCCTCCCTCTTTCTCTTTTTGTTCCTGGGAGTGGGCCAGTTAGTAACCTTTTCGTTAGTCTCTTTTATTAGTTTATTATTAATAACATATTTATGAATATAATATTTTTTATTTGGCATATTGATTTTCATCTCCACATTATGGCTTACCAAGACGGGATTGAATTCTCAAATTTTTTTAAAGATAGCTTTTAAGTAAAAGTTAGTAAGTTTATCTGGACTCCATCCACCCAGCAGGAGAGCTGAGAGCTGGGGTTGCCTCTTCTCTCCTTGTGCCCTGCACTCCTGCTGTTTTTTCTTCGCCTGCCCAGCCACCTGCTTTTTGTAGCTGCCATTAAAATTCCTCTAGCCCTGCCTGCAACCCTTGCTGTGGAGACCAGGCCTGCTGCTGTGAATCAGCCAATCCTAGCTGCTTTTTTTTTCAATGAAAGGGTGAGACCCCAATCCCTCCCCCCACCTCATGTGGCTTTTCTAGCCTGCACTACCATTTTTTAAGCTGAAGTCTTAAACTGATCCTGGATTGCTGGCTGAGAGAGACTTGCAACTAGGGATTTTTTTTTTCCCCACAGGAAGGGGACTTCTCTGCATTTTTTTTTTCTTTTGAAGGCAGAGACTAAATCAGTGGATTTGAAGTAGAAGTTTTGGGGATTTTGTATCTACCTTTTGGCCAGTTCTCTCATAGGCAAAATACCCTATTGTTCTCCAGCAAGATTTGATCTTGTTTAATCTGTAAACAAACTTCCATTCAGTGTTTTTTTTTTCCGGTTGTTATTTTTGTTTTTTTTGGGTGGGGGGGAATAATGCTGTGTCAAAGCATGCTTGAAACTCTGAAATAACAGTTTGGATCTGCTTAATTCCTTTTCAGGGGGGGATTTGTGCCATTAAATATTTTGCAGTTGAGAGCTTGACTAATCTTAAGATTCAGGGGAGAAATTCATCTCCTCACACCCCTTTGGCTTTTTGGTTTACCCATACCCATTATGAGGGTCGTGCACACTATACTCTGTGCAGAATTTGCCCTATGATGATTCAGAGCTCTGATAAATGAAATCTGAATGGTTGATTTATATGGAGGGGAAATAACCTTAAAAAGAGATCTGAAAGTTTATTGCTTGCTAATTTTTTTCAACTTTTCCCCTCAAGATAGTAAACAAGTCTATTGGGATTGGTAAAAAACGGTTTTGACTGCATTGGTTGTTATTTCCTTATATTATTGAATTTGCTGATTTCTCTAAGGTTTAAATTTTTTTAAGTTTATCTGTATTAATCTAATTACTATCTATTCTGTTATATGATCCTTTATCCCTATGATTTTACTGAACAACATATCATTGTAAAAAGCCCATAAACATCTTACACAAATTTCTTTTAAGTTGTAAAAAGCTTATGTATCCCTGGATTTGTCATCTTAACTATCAAGGTCATATTGCTTATACAACCTTGGAGAATATAATGACTTAAGAATTTAAATTGTAATTTTATAAGGGGTCTCTAGAAATTACTTTAGATACCTTCTGAATGGATGATAGGTTTTCATATATATATAAAGTAGGAATCCAAAAAGAGCTCCTGCATGCATGATATTTTAACTTTTTAGTTTAATTTACTTCCGCCAGAATAATCTAAACTCTTGGTGATGTTTTAGACCCAAATAGGTTTTCATCAGCAATTGCCAAGGTTGAAAGATTTGCTACATCTGTTGAATTTGTGACAAGCATCCATCAGTTCATAGATTTTTTTTAATGTCACACAGAAATTCAAGTGAATCCTATTATGCTATTGTTAATAACTGGGCTATTATGAATTTTGGGAATTTGGTACTTTATTTGAATGTACATTATCTACTATATTATTGTTTTTATAAATCTGTTATTCTGTAAAAATAATTTGTATTCACAGTTGTTCATGGCCAAGGTTAAAAAGGAAATTGGATCTCATTTTTTGAGTGAGAAATCTTTCGCTGGTTCTAAGCTATATATTTTTGTTTTTTAAAACATTCTTTTAGTTTTTCCCCTTGTGTGTGCAAGTTTCTTTTTTCTCTCATTTTTGTACTTGAACACATTATCAATATTAATCTTTTAAAAAAATTTTTGCAGTAATAAAAGTTTAAAATACATTTGTTCTAATATTAATGCATACCCAATATAAGAATAAAGAGAGCCTCTGACAAAACTGCAGGCATTTGTTGTTTTAAGGTGTCTAGATCTGCAGCAGTGAATGGCTTATGTCTTTTTATATGGAGAAATCCAGAATCTGGCTGCAAAATCATGTGATCAGTAATTGGTAATGTCAGTACTGTTGGTGCTGTTGCCCCTTCCTCTATTTTCTTTGCTGTGTCTGTATGTGACTCAGCTGTTTGCATTGCTATTTCTATTTTTTCCCCTGCTGTGATCCCTTTTCCCTCTTTCAATTGAGCATTCTCTTTAAATAACTTTGCTATTTCCTTTCTTAATGTCATTATCGATACAGTGCTATCATCCTTATGTCCTAGCAACTTGTGCACTAAATTCTTTAAGGACCAGTAGAAGTGAAGGAATGAGATGATTACTGCAATTGTGGTTGGTATGAAAGCAAAGACCCAACCTATTTCTAGCTTCAACCATCGGCAGGAATCATATATTTCTATGATTCCAATTTTATAGCCTGGGATCATTACAATGCAGAAATTATAAATCATAGTAGAAAAGTTGTATAGTAACGTAAGGATTCCCATCATGGTACAAACTGTTCTCCCCAATAGTGCATCCATAGTACCAGTTTGAATGTAAAATTTCTATGGTACTGTGCCTTTAAATTTTCTTTGCTAAGTTTGTCCCCTTTGCTATGCTGTAGCTAGGAGAAAAATGGCTGCTGTCTGGTTCAAACAGAGGCTTTTTTTTTTCTCAGAATTATTTAGGTACTTTACCTAAACTGGCTCTGCCAAAATTATAAGAATAAAGAGAGCCTCTGCCAAAACTGTAATAATAAAGAGAGCCAAGTAACCAAATGTTAGGGATGGAGGGGAGATAGAGAAAGTCTATGAGGTGAGACTCTCTTCTAGCTCTCCCCTCCTGCCGAATATACACTCAGACTTCGAGGGGGTGTCACCCAGAAACTGGGTGACCTGGATGGTCATGCTGCTCCACAGGAGTTGGGGACAAGGCTTCCCTATAAGATGAGGTATGTGGTAACTCAATCCAATTCTGAATAAGGGCAGGGTTCACACAAGCCTCTCCTGAGGTCAGTCAACTTTACAGCAGGTGGTCTGGCTCCAAGATGGAGGCAGCCAAACTAAGCTGTGGTTCCCCTCCCACCTCATTGTTTCTCAGGCACTCTGGAACGCTATCTGACTAATGAATGGCTTTTATTATTTGAAATTTTGGGGTTAGGGAAAGGGGTGAAGGGCAGAGGGATTTGGGGATACCCTCTTCTCTATTTCTATGGGGTCTATCACTTGGGTGGGAACCTTCGGAGTTCCCACTCCCAAGCTTCTTCTCTCACCTCCTCTTCTTCTGTTTCTATTTCTATTTCTATCCTTTTCTATAATTGTAAGTTAGACCAGAAAGGGTCTCTCAGCAAAGTTGGGTAATGGGTAAAAGAGACTAAGAGATTGCTCCCAAAATGGAATCCAAACACTTAGCTAACTCGATGATTGAAGTCTTGCTGGGCGAGATGCGATGGAATCTTTGAACATGGAATCAGGGTTTCAATGTCCAAAGAAAGATCCTCAGGAAGCCCTCAGGCCTGGGTCCGAGATGGGATGTCCTCCGCTGGAACCCTTCTCCTCCTCCTCCTCCTCCTTTCTCCCGAGCCTTTCCCAGAATTCTCTCTAGTCTCCACTGTCACCAACTGTCACCAACTGTCAGCCACTCCTCCTTCTTTGGCTCCTTTTGTCCCACCCCCCTTGCACAAATCCCATCCTTACACTAAAAAGCTTTAAAATATAGAATAATATCATTGTTTAAAAATAATTATGAGACTTTGCTTAATAATCCTGTCTGATTCCAGAAGAGGATATAAACAGAGTCATTGCACAGTGTCAAAGAAGCACAAAGCTAACCTGCATAATTTTAAGCCAAGACAAGAGGACTTGAACTTGTTTGGGGTTCGAGGTTGTGGGGCTTAACATATGTTAAGATGCAGGACTTCCTCTGAACCACATTTCTATCCAAGCACCTCATCCTGGCTACCATTCTGGCTCCTATAATCTAGTCCCTTTTCTGTCTTTTATAAATGTGGCAAACTTTCTATAGTCCTGGTTACTGATTGGTTAAGTGCATAATTACTTCAATCACTTTAATTGTGCCCTGATTCAAGGACCTATTATAGTTTTATTTTTCCTTTACTTAGATTTTTTAGACATAAGACTGATATTTTCTATTTCATCCACATTATTTCTCTTTTATGTGGATTTTTATGTTTTTGATTTATTTTGCGATTGATTCATATACCTTATAACTCAACCATGTATCTCCTAGAGTGATCCACCTCAGGGGGGTCTTTGTTGTTGTTGTGAACTTTGATTTGAATTTGAGTAATTTTAGGATAAGGAACTTGCTACCTCCCAGAATCCAGACAAAGAACCTGCTTGGAGAAGGTACCATGAAGATGCACGCAGAGACCACACATTGCATCAAGATCCAGAATTGAACTTTGGGATGCGAATTTGAACTATGGGGGGTTTGGGGGTTGAAAGCATGTTTTGAATGTATACTTCTATGCCAAAGGGGACTGCCCCCAAATTGGCCTTTTGTTAATCTAGCAATCATTTATTATGTTTTTTATGATCCATTGGGGAGACTGGTCTCCCAAAGGATCACAGGGGGATATGTATAAGTGGAGATTTTGAACCTTGGACTTCATCCCCCATAAATCCTAATTTTCCCAAAATTCCCTTTAATCTCTTCTGCGCCTCCACGTTTGCATGGTCACGTTATTGTTTTATAGTTGGCTGTAACTCCTCCCTTTCTCTTTTTGATCCTCGGAGCGGGCTGGTTAGTAACCTATTAGTCTCTTTTGTTAGTTTATTATTAACATTTATGAATATAATATTTCATATTTGGCATATTAATTTTAATCTCCATATACTCCCAGAGGCTCACCATAATGATGTCACAATCCACTAAAGTTCAGAACTGGGGAGCTCAAGAGATCTGACAGCCTCAGTCTGCCTGGATGTTGGAATTACCAGAATATGCCACCATGACTGGCTTTTCAGTGAAGTCTTATAGTAAAGCTTGGATTTTAACAGGTGGAGGTGAAAGAGTAGAACATTCTAGATATGAGGGATGGTTATGTGTGGGGAAATAGGTCAGTATAACTCAATAAAAGGAGGGCAAAGCACAAAAATAATGTATGGGTATAAAGGGTCCAGGTTGTAATGGTAAATAGAGGCCTTTAAATATGATTCTGGAGCTAACAAGGAGACACTGAAATTCACTGAGTAAGGGAGTTGACGTGGCCATACCTACTTTGGATAAGGTAGCTGAGAAGAGAAGAAAGTAGATTTTGGTGGGAAAAGTCTTGAAGCAAGAAGACCAGTTAGCACACTATTATAGTTCAGACACATGGTAATGAGGATCTGAACTAGGGTTATGGCTTGTGTGTATAGAGAAGGGGATCTTATACAAGAGATGTTGGGAAGCAAGGTAGAAAAAAAGATGTGGCAATGGGCTGGATATGTGGAATGAGAGGATCTGAGGATAACACTGAGGTTATGGGCCTTGATGACTGAGAAGCTGGTAGTGTTCATGGCAGTAACAGGGAAGCTTAGAAAAGCAGGAGCTTGTGGGGAGAGGGGAGGAGACTGAGCATTTGGGATGCTAGCCAATTCAAGATGTATAGAAGGTAGATGGTGATGTAGACTGGAGCTCAAGAGAGTTATAAGGGCTAAATATGCAGTTATGGGACTCATCTACAGGGATGTTATTTGAACTCACTGGAACTGATGAAGTCGCTATACACTGAGGGGAAGTGGCAGGGCTCACATGTGGTATTAAAGGTTGTAATTTGGGCATTTGGTCTCTGAAAGGTTTGCCATCATTGGTCTATATTAGCATTTGCTGCTACCATAAACTATACAGTTTCTTGTATTGCTGATAGCTTCAGATGTATGTCTTTTTCTCCTCTCCTAAACTTTAAATTTGGAGAACACAGATTATTCACTTACTTCTTTTGTAACCCCCCAAAGTGTCTGACATCTAAGTATTGAATATTTAATATTTATTAAGCAAAGAGAACTGTAACTGAGTCATTCCCCTTTCTCCCCCCAATCCCAAATTAATTACAGTATAATGAAGCTTAGTCTGCTAATAAAGATAATGCCCTGGCTCCTTTCTGGCAATTATTTGTAGACAAGATAGTATATTCAATATGCATTGTTAAGTATGCCATAAGAATGAATAACTGGATAGAAAATACAGCTTTACAACTCCCATTTTTCCTCTTTTCTAGGAAGGCTACATGTTATGTCCCTTCACCCACATCTTTGGGGATGGTGCCTATGCTGCTGGCTCAGGGTTCCTAGTGTAAGATGAAAAAGGCCTTGACAGAATTTGGTTTACAAAACTGTGAATAGGCTGACAGGATCCAAGGCAGGTACTGAAACAAAAGTGTGAAATTCAACACCTCCATGAAGCTAGAGGGAACAACTTCACACTTGGAAGTAACAAGAAAAATAATAGCTATGTGGCTAACAATAAAAGTTCCCGAGGCTAAGCACGTGTGCCTCTGATAAGGTTTCTATAATAAAATGAAAACTTTTACTTGAGATGAAATCTTTGATTTTTAAAAAAAATCACATTTAATTTTAATTAAACTATTAATTTTAATCAAACTATTAAGGAAGAATGATAATAGCAATGACCCTAACCATGTTCTCTTTGGTGTTTCTTTTGGACAAAATTTTAGTCTTTATAACAATTCTGTTCTTTTCAAAGTGAAAATTTCATACTTTGCTAACACCCTTGCAATGCATTTTCTTCTAACCCAGAATTCCTAGAGTAGGAAAGGTGAGGACAATCTCCAAATAAAAACAATTTGGGGCAACTGGATGACTCAGTAGATAGAGCCAGGCCTAGAGACAGGAGGTCTTGGATTCAAATGTGACCTCAGATACTTCCAAGCTGTGTGATCTTGGTCAAGTCACTTTTGTGACTTGGTCAAGTCATCCCCATTGCCTAGTCCTTACTATATCAATTCTAAAACAGAAGGTAAAGACTTTTTTTTTTAAATGTATATGGAAATAGGTTTTGAACAATGATATATGTATGTATGGGCCAGTGGAATTCCTCATCAGCTCCAGAAGAGGGGAGGGGAGGGAAAGAACATGATCAGGTAACCATGGAAAAATATTCTAAATAAATAAATTTTTTTAAAATGTGAATTATCTTTTTTTACATTAGATCATAAGCTCCTTGAGCTCAAGGACGCTCTTTTTTTTAAGTTTGTATCCCCAGTGCTTAGCCAATGCCTGGTACATGGTAGGCACAATATTTAATGACTAATGACTTTTAGAGAAACTACCATGAAAGTTCTGTATCTTCCCTGAAGTTATGGGGGAAAAAATTAACCATGGGATCATGAAAGAATAATGGTGTATACATTAGGCCCTGTCTTCTCTTTTAGGTACAGAGATAGAGTGATATTAAGCTTAGGTGGTAGGGTCCCCCTGCAGGAAGTGTTCAGCTCTCCTGATCCATTTCTACAATCCAATTGTCTTCTCTAACCAAGTCATCTAGTAACACACCAAAGCAAATGTCCCAGCCAATACTTTGAGATATGACCTGAGCAGGACTGGGAATCTAAACTTGACTTGTCTCAAAACAAACAACACAGGCACTCTTTAATTTTCAAATAAATTTTATTTTGTTTAAAAAATAAGACATTTCTTTACCTGTGAAATCTAAATAAAGACTTTATAGTTTGGAATTTGCTTTGTATTTGTGTGTGTATATGTGTGTATGTGCACACACATATATGTTGCACATGCACTCCCTTTGTTTAGTCATCATCTGGCACATGGTTTGCCTTTTTCAGGCAGGTTTAGGATTATAGCCTGATTTAAACAGGATCTTCAGATAACTCATGTACAGAAACAGGCCACTGAACCTGCTCCTGGTTGCTCATAGTTTCAAGTGATCACTACTAACTCCTTCTAGGAAACTTCAGGATGAGCTACATGTTCACACCTCACATACCCGTCATGGGAAAGAGGATTTCATCTATTTTCCCAGTTTGGAGATATGCTGTTTACTGCTCTGCTGGCTTAGTAGCAGTCAGCTTCATTTTCTTCCAATATTCCTACAGTGGCCAGCATATCTTGCAAGAGGGACTGAGGACTTTTCTCAATGTGGTCACTACTTTTAGCTAATGTTCCTTGAAGTTCCTCCAAATCTACTGACCTTAGGACTTCTAACACATCATCAGGCTCTTGGCAATCAACTCTGTCTGCATCCCCACTGGGCTGACCCTGGTCCCTTGCTTTCCACTTCCTTAGAGTGGTTTCCAACCAAGCAGTGCTATGGGTTCCTAAGGATGCAGTGCAAGCTTCCCCACTCCCTTGCAGGCTGCTGTGATGAGCCAGTTTGGCCTTTAGGTACAGCAGGATATCACAGGACTTACGGGCCACTGGCCTGTCACAGTCACATAAGGCGCTAAATATAAATTCAAAGAGTTTCACACGGCAGAGCATCTGTAGTGATTCAGTAAGGAGGGTAGACTGAGTCACTGAGGATATTTCAACAGCATAGGGGCACTCAGTCCCATGCTGCCCAAGGGTTTGAACAAGAAAGACCAAAGCCAGTTCTAATCCTTGAACTCTGACCTCCCAATCTAAGTCACAACTCACAACCTGGAGCACTTTGGTTACAAATTGCTCCTTATCCTTTGACACATCTGTGTGACCTTCCCTCAGCCACTCAGTGAAAACCTGGATCACAGCCCTCCGAGGGAAGCCTTCTGAGTCAGTGGAGAGGATTTCTAGAAGTTCCAAGAACAGGCTTTTCTAGAGAGAGCAAATACAAGGAATGAGAAGGGCAAATGGGAGACTGAGGCATGGTACTGAATTGGATAAAGAAGTATATTTTATACTAATGTTAAACCTCCTTCCTTTGTGCTGAACCACTCAGATTGCCTGAAAGCAGTAGAAATGAACTGCTCTTGGGTAATTCTCACTGCTAAAATGTATCATCTATTGGCAGGTAAATTAGATAACAAAATAACTATAAACAAATGGCATTCACCTAGGTGGAGAAGCCAGGTTTCTTTCTGTCTCCTACCTTTTCATCATTTTTGTTCTCGGTGCCAATAGGGTTTGAACACAGGCCTCTGCTGGACAACTGCCCCATGGCAGTCACGGCACTCGCTCGGACGTAACTCTCTGGATCTCGGAGGAGATCCTCTGCAAGCTCTGGCACCTCCGAAGAGAGGAGAGCTTGTCTGAATCCAGCCCGCCCTGGAGACATATATCCAGCCACAAAAACAAGGCTTAATGGTCTACACAGCCACGTGGTTTCCAATGCAAACACCTTTCTGTCCTATAACTCCCAGCTGACAGCACCCCCCATTCGCTGCTCCATCCTGGGTCCAACCACTCAGGGCTGGCCAGAAGCCCACAATAAGCAGCTACACACTTCCAAATATTGAGTTGGATGGAGTCAAGTCTTCAGTCTAGGGCAGCTGCCACCCCCTTGAAGGGGTTTGTTTTGACTGGAGACCAGCCTGATATGCAGCACAGGATTGTCTGGGGCCAAATGCTCTGTAAAGCAGCCCTCCTCAGGCACGTAAAGGTTAAATTTCCCTTTGGACACTTACCTCCCCAGTGTTTCGTTAGGTGGGTAAGGAATTCCAGGGCTGAGTCCCTTACCTCCCAGCAAGGGCTGCATAGCCGTTTCTGCAATATTGGGAAGAGATCTGTCAAAAAAATGAAAGATACAAATCAAGAGTTGGGATTAGACCACTCCTGGCTCCCGATCCAGTGTCTACAACTTTCTCTTTTTAATGCCACTATATATATTAGGCTTGAGTACCCCTAGCCAATTATGCTTAATAGAGAATCCAGATGGGGGTGGGATGAGCCTACCAAAGATCAGTCACTCATAAAGCCACTCAGTAGCTGTGGTTCCTTTTCAGTTTACACCAATAGCGACTGCTTAATTACCTCTAAGGAAATGCTGGGTTTGTGGGCAGAGGTCACTGGAGGTAGAGGTTTTGGATAAACTCAACAGCCATTTGAGTGTGGCCTGAAATGCCTTCTTCAGAACCTAAAATAGGGCAAAGAATGACTGTAAAAATCAAAGGGGAATGCTGTTCTTCCAGCTCAATTATTAGTTAAGGTTGCTTTTTAAGTATCTACTACACAATGAGTTCTCAACAACGGCTTAAGGATAGGGAAGGTTCTCTCTCTGCAAGGTTGAAGAGATGGATCAAAGGTTTTAGAACCAAGGAAAGACCAAAGACTACATTTACACCTTGCTAACAAAAAAATGGAGCCACTTTTTTGCACTGGCAATTGGCACTAATACTTGCCTTCTCACTGAAAACCTGGTAATGATAGAATACCCCAGGTTGTTTGACTAACTGAGCTCTGATCAACTTATTCTCCTAAGTCTACAACTCACAAACTTCACAAAGGTATCACTTAGCCACTCTGGTCTCCCTATCTGTGAAACAAGAAGGTTGGAACTTGAGGGGTCCCTTCAAGGGCTAACTCCTATGACACCATCCTCTTCATCTGAGCATTACTGCTGAGTGACCCCCATACAAGCTCTGGTTTGGCAGTCAGGACTATTTCTTGGGCAATTCGAAATGAGCTTTCAAAAAGTGATTTCACTGGACACACAGCCTATAAAACCAGGCTGTACTATGACTTGTAATGTGTTTTCATCAGATGATAACTGCAGCCTGCAGGTCTCCACCCTTTCTTCCTCCATTCTGTACTTACTGTAGGACTAGAGTCTGGGCTCCTGAGGTACACCAGAAGGATCTCAACTACGCGTCTTACCAATTCATTGGGGCCTAAAACAGACAGGTGAGTATGAAAGACAATAGTAAAACTTGCCCATGTTTAGTTATTTAGCATTTTGATGTTTAAACAGTACCTTATACATACTGATTCAAAGGCTATTAGAGTGAGAATCAGCCTTCTATATAGCTTCAACCTCTTTATTTTATAGAGAAGTAAACTAAGATTCAAGTTACTTGGACAAAGTAAAAAGTTTATTAAGTAATGATCCTTCAAGGGCTCTAATTTGTTATAAGGACTCCCAGTCCAGTACTTTCTACCACACCAATAGCACCTCAAACAAGTCACAATCATCAAGAGACTCTCTGTCTGACTGACAAAATATAAATCTTAAGAAAAAAGTAATTTCCCACACAGTAAATGAACGAGAGTCCAATTCCTTAATAGATCACAAGTGATAAATTACAAAAGGAAATCTAAAAATAAAATTTTTTAAGGAACTGGCTGTAAAGGCAGTTAGGAGGTTCAGTGGATAGAGAGCCAGGCATACAGATGTAAGGTCCTGGGTTAAAATCTGGCCCCAGACACTTCCTAGCTATGTGACTCTGGGCAAATCATTTAACTCCCATTACCTTAGACTTTGGCTGCTCTTCTGCTAAGGGCAGAAGTTAAGGGTTTAAAAAAAAAAAGAGGAGTTGCCCAAAGTCTACTTCACAGGGAAGAACACAAAACAAAAAAAATTAGGTTTGGACTCAATTCACCAAAGATAGAGGCTTATGGAACTTAATCAAAACATTAATCCTTTATAAAAAAGAAAAATCTCACTTACTTGTCCCTTGAGAAAGGGTCCCTAGGAAATCAAGTGCTGATCGCTGAACTCTGAAGCAACCAATCAAGATACCACAGAGCCTATCTCCAACACTGGAGGCTGGGGTGGCCAGGCCACTACAGAACTGTAATACTGTCATTACAGCACTGAGCAAAGGGGCATGTGGCCAATCTACTAGCAAGTGGTTCTGAAAGACAAAGAAGAAAGCCTAAATGACAAGTTTCTAGTACAAATACAATGATCATGAGGCTTTGGGGGAGGAATTTCATGATTCTGAGAAAAGGCCTCATGTTCCATACCAGAGGTTGCAGCTCTTCCAGATGAGCCAGAGTCTGACACAAGAGACCAGCACATGCTGATTTGGAGGAGAGGAGGATATCAGTGATCACGGAATCATTTACAGACTCATCCAGCAAACCTTGAGAGGCAGACAAGAACTGTGTTTCACAAGGCAATGAAGACTAAAGGAAGAGTAACATTCATGAACCAGGAAAAGTGAATGAAAAAGGCACAAAATTCTCTAGGCCCTCCTATTCCAGCGATAATAAACATGCCACTAGACCACATTTCAAGAAGCTTCAACTATATGTCAGACATCATCACAGCTCAAAAAACCAGAGAGGATGCCAATTATGAATCCATTTAATGGATGAAGCTAACTACTTCACAAACAAAAATCAAACTGTCTAAATGTCACAGTGAACCCACAGAAGAGTCAAGAACTAGAACCAGGTGACCTTACCCATTAGACCCATGTACTATTCAGGAATTTTAAAGTGACCAACTGTATAAGGACCCAAAACTTATCAATCACTCGAACAATGAGGGCAGCATGTTTACAAGTGGAGAGCTAATGTCATTTTAACATCAATGATGTGTGATATCAATACCCATGGAAGTGCCCTTCTTCACTCTCAAGCTAGACTCCTGCCTTATTCAATAGTAAGTATCAGCAGCTGCAAGTGGAGAGGCTACATTATGTGAGAGCTAGGTACCTATTTATCTACTTTCCTTCCCATTGTTATATTTACCCAGACAGATGATAAATTCTGTAATCAAATCTCCCACACTGCCCTTTTGGGCCCATGTAACCTTAATTGTTTCAGTCTTGCTTCTCCACGGCAACCTACCTGGGGATCCAGGAGGCTGAGAGGCAGCTCGCAGAACACAAGCTAGTGGCTGAAGCAGGATGCTAAAAGCCTGGGTCCTTAATGTCTGTGGACTTTAAAATAAAATGTATATATATACAATATATATATTTCCTTCCTTAATATTAAAACTGCCTCCCAACAATTCATAGAAAAATAAAACTAAAAAGAACATCAAATAGTCATGTTTCTTCCTTCTGCCTCTAAGAAGATGAACAACTACTAAACTATCCTAAGACAGATGAATGTCCATCCTGTCTATTTTTAAAGTCTTCTAGGGACAGTGAATTTGCAATTTCTATTGATAGCCTATTCATGTGTTCAGTCATGCTTAAGGGTCAAAAAGATTTTCCTTAAATTGAATAAAAAATCCTTTTTGCATAATTTAAATTCATTCTTCAAATGGTTGCCAGAAGGAAACAGATCTATGTCCTTATAATGGCTTTTCAAATAGTTGGAGATTAAGTTATTCCTTAGCTTTATCATCTCTATGCTAACCACTCAAACTCTTATATTCTCCACAGAGGGCTTACATTCCATCCCTTTAGTCATTTCTGGGGCTCTTCTATCAATCCTCTCCAATGTGAATCTGGCAAAATTAAGGGACAGAATAGGGACAAGGGGTTAGATCTATGATGTCATTGACATAAGGAAATTTCCCAGATGAGGAAACTCCTTCTACCAATGCAGGTTAGCACTTTCTCTGCAACTTATGGTCTAGAGCAGTGATGGGCAAACTTTTTAAAGAGGGGGCCAAAGGAAAGGAAATGCGCATCTGTGAGTTTCTAAAGCAACTCTTTCGAAGTTTCATTGTATTGTATCCTACTCATTGTATTTGTCAGATTAGGAATAATATCAGGGGACCAGTTAGAACATTTCAGGGGGCCACATCTGGCCCGCAGGCTGTAGTTTGCTCATCAATGGTCTAGAGAAATGCATTAGGCACTAAGGTCAAATGTCTTGCCCAGGTTGCATGACCATTGTAGAACTGGTGGGACTTGAACCCAGGTCTTCCTCGGTTCAAGGCCAGCTCTCAATGCCACTTTGTTTCTTGGAAAAATCAAGATGGAAATAAAGAGCAAATTTTCTAACTTACTCTAAGAGATGGGCCATTCTGTCATTTTCTAAGCTCTGGCCTTGGCTAGCCAAGCAGGCCTACTCATTGCTCCAAGTCTTGTTTCCTTGATTCCATGTTCTTACTCATAGTATTTTCTGCCTGATCATCCTTCTTGGCTATCTAAAGACCTTCCACAGACCCACCTCAGTTTATGGCTTCCATAGTTAGACCTTACCAACCATGATGACCACTCTTTTGAACTCCTGCAATACTTATTTTCACTATCATTTATTTGCTCAGCATACTTACAATAATTCAGATAATAATCTGATAAAATAATAGCCTGATAAAATAATATCTTTTAAATTGTTACTTGAAAATTTTTGTTCCAATATCCTGTTTCCCAGGTTTTTAAAGGGGAAGTTGTATGTTTTACTGTATATAAGAGGAATGTTTATTCTTGCAGGCACTTAATAAATATCTGACTTAAATATTTTTGGTTGATCAAATGATGTAACAATATAAACTACAATCCATACCAATCTTTGAGATTCAGAATGCCTAAAGCCAAGGGCCCTGCTTGAGTCGGACTTAGACGATTCAAAGCCTGTGTTGACAATGTCCACAGATCACATTCCAGATGGCTGAACACAGGTGAGCTGTAAAGACAGAGAACCAAGGAGAAGCAGTAACATCTTGCCCTACCATAAAGATCCAACAAGTGCAGAAAATGGCATTGTCAGCCCCTCTGTACCTTAAACCCCATTTGCATCACCAAAACATGCTTTCTTTGATACCAGAATCTTTTTTTTTTAACCATTTTGTTTTTTCATCTCTGCCTTTGATTTCTTTTCCATTTAGTTTATGTGCTGCCAAAGCGAGTATTCCTTTTCTTTTAAAGAAATGTTCTCAGGGCAAGCTCACTCATTCTACAGCCTGCCACAAAGCATATCTACAGGGAATTATTCTTAAATAATGATTTAGCCAGAGTGAAACAATCATATGCCTTATAATTTTACCGTGCCATACTAAGGAGGAGATCCACCAGTGAATGTGCAGCCAAGAGTGGCTCTTTCTCCAGGAGTGATCCCACAAGTGGATTCATCTGCATCCAAAGGACTTCTGTCCACAGGTCATGGCAACGTCCAAACAACGTGGTCAGTACATTCAATGCCTGTGTGATCTGAGGGACTGTCCCTGAGCGAAGGGATTCTTCTATGTGTTCTACAATCATTTGAGCACACACTGGCCAGTCACAGTCCTGTATATTGAGAGGTGAGGCTCTACTGGAACGCATGGTGAATCCCAGGATGTGCACAAGCAGCTGACTAGCTGCTGAAGCAATAAATAGGCTGGGATCTCCTTGCAAGGAGAAAATCACATCAATAGCACCTAGTTAAAAAGGAGAAAAGAGAAAGAGAATTCAATTACTGAACGACAATTCAAATTTTGTACTGTATAACAATTCAATGCAAAAAACTTTTTTTTTTTAATTAAAGATCTACTTATGTGTGGAGGTGGAAGCATTACCAGTTTAGAAAAGGAAGAAAATACATTTATTAAGCACTTTACAACTCACAACAACCCTAGGAGATAGGTGCTTTTATGACCCCCATTTCATAGTTGAAGAAACTAAGGTAGACAGAAGCCACATAGCTAGTATTTGAAGCCATATTTGAACTTAAATCTTCCTGACTCCTGGTCCAGTGCTCTCTCCACTCAACTACCTAGCTGCCTCACAACAGGCAGTCTAGTCTCTGCCTCCAGTGAGTTTATAACTTAAGTATAGGAATATGATATTAAGAGAGAGAATTATAACAACTTCAGCTTACAAAATAAGCTTCAAAGATGAGAATATAGGAATTTCCTCTACCTATGCCCACAAATTACCATTTATCTGTGACTTAATAGGTAATTCCTACAGTGTTGCCTAGGCACAAAAGTTCAGGAATTTGTACAGGACCACATAGCTGGTAATTGTCAGGGACAAAATCTGAACCAAGATTTTCACTAACTTTGACCTCAGCACTTGATCTACAATATTGCTTCCCACTAAAATACTTTAAATATTGTGATTAAAAATGAAAAAAAAAAAGAGGCAGAGACAATAGTTAGTAAAAAGCAGTCAATTGAACTCGCCACACAAAAACAAGTCCTCCAAACAGTTACAGAAAAAGTAACAGACTAAATCCTGATGGGATGTCCTGAAAAAGTCACAGGGAGTCATTTATTCAAGTCAGGTCAGCATAGGAAGAGGCACAGAGGTCTGCATACACTAGGAATGGGATCTGGCCAGGTCTATGCCCACAGCATGTAGAGCAATCCAGTGCCCAAGAAGAGGCTAAACACAAACTCGATAAAGAGAAAGCATTAACAGGACAAGACCAGACCTTCCCTATAGAAGTGTGCAGAGCCCAGTCCTAATATGAAGTCATGAAGTAGACTGGAAGAAGAAAAAAAGAATCACACCATAAAGAAATATTATGGTGGTAGGGACATTCAAAACACAAATGCAGAAGGACTCCAAAATATTTACAAGCAAAGATGAAGAAAAACATTATTTAGGCATATCTTTGACTAAATTCCTGGAAGAGATGAAGCAAATGTTTTTTTTTTTAATTTTAAACCCTTTAACTTCTGTGTATTGACTTATAGGTGGAAGATTGGTAAGGGTGGGCAATGGGGGTCAAGTGACTTGCCCAGGGTCACACAGCTGGGAAGTGTCTGAGGCCGGATTTGAACCTAGGACCTCCCGTCTCCAGGCCTGGCTCTCAATCCACTGAGCTACCCAGCTGCCCCAGCAAATGTTTTTTAAAGTGTTTAAAAATACTTTTATAAATGAGAGTGTGCTTGAGGGGAAAAAATGGAAAATAAATAAGTTACAAAAAATTAGAAATACAAAATACTACAAAAAATAATATAGCAGAAGAGGTACAAAACCTTCTTACTCAACCAACAAACTCCTTGAAAATTAGAATAGCTCTAACAGAAGTCAATGACTCTATATGACAAGAAATAGTAAAACAATGCCAAAATATTGGAAAAAATAGAAAATGTATGTAAAGTACCTCATAGCAAAAACAACTCTTCTGGAAAAATGATAGGAGAAAAAAAATCAAGAATTACCAGACTATCTGAATATCCATGGCCAAAAAGAGAGAAAAAAATCTTAAAACATACTATTTCAAAAAATCTTTCAAGAGGGCCAATAGGCTCTATTTCCACTTTACCTTCTGATTCTAAGAAATCTGGGCAGTTTTCTTTTAAGATTTTTTGAAATAGTATGTTTTAAGATTTTTGAAAGATATAAAAAATATTTATAGTTCCTTTTGAGGTAGAAAAGACTTGGAAGGGGAAAATGATGAAGGTGATAGCTTCAAAAAAATATTTAGACTTGTAGTAATTGATGCAGAATGTACCAGTAAAACAATTTCTAAAATAACAGCATTATGGCTAAGACAACTTTAGAAAATTAGGAATTCTGACTACTATTTATGACAAACCACAATTGTAGAAGGCTAGTGATGAAGCTTGGTACCCACCTCCTGATAGAGATAAAGGACTCAAGAGTGAAGAAACTGTAATTTGTTTAGTCTCTCTGTAATTAACAGGCATCTACTTTGTTTCTCATTTTTTTTTACCATGAAAAGTGCTGACATTAATATTTTTGGGTATCACATGGGACTTTTTATTCCTTCTTTTGACCTCCCTAGGGTATATACCTAGAAATGGGATATCCAAGTCAGAGTAAGAATATTTTAGTCCCTTTTTTGGTATAGTTTTAAACCTATTTGAACTTAACATATATATGAGATACAGTCTTCAAGGCCACATTTTGTTCTCCCAAATCAAATACTTTCTTGTAATTACAAAGTATAAACAGTAAAGTCTCATGATGAATTCTATAACTACAAAGATAGTCTTTGCTAAAAATCATCATTTGCAAAAACCTGTCTGTTCTAATCTCACATTTTATCAAAGATAACCCCTTAATAAATATGTAGATCATTACAAGATTTTGTAGAGATGAGAAAGTAAGCATATGGGTCAGTTGTTATTGATGACCCACAGGTATAGTTTACCTATAGATATAATTAGGTATAGTTTTGGCTTAGGTCTCTAGGCCTTACGGTGGTTATTATAGTGTTAATGAATTTAAGTGTCTGTGTAGCCTTAGTCACAGAGACCCTGAATAGGAGAGCTTAAATGTCTTTTGGGTGAATCTAATGAACTGGTACAAAGAAGGGAGAGTAGCTTTTTGGATTTGGTGAACTATTTATTTCCCAGTAAGCCATTTATTTTTAATTGATCTAGATCAGTGGTTCCCAAACTTTTTTGGCCTACCGCCCCCTTTCCAGAAAAAATATTACTTAGCCCCCTGGAAATTAATTTTTTTTTAATTTTAATAGCAATAGGAAAGATAAATGCACCTGTGGCCATCACCGCTCCTTGGAATTGCTGCAGCACCCACCAGGGGGCAGTGGCACCCACTTTGGGAATCACTGATCTAGATGCATTTCCATTGGCAAGCACCTGGAAGGCTGCATCTGTACAATGTTGCTGAGTATTTGTACTCAGTAAAAGGTATCTTTAAAATTATTTGCCTCACTGATTCATTCTCTTAAAATTATATACTTTATCTGGAGATAAAGTATACCTGGTCAAAAATAATTGTCAATTGCTCTTATATAGTAAGAGCATATATGTATAATATGTATAATATTGTATATGTATAATATATGTATATATAATATATACTGTATATGTATAATAGCATTAGTGGTTTTTTACTATAATTCTTTATTTTCCCTTTTCTCAAATAACCAAAAATAAAAAAATATCATCTCTCTTCATATCTACCTCCTGACTTCCCTTCAAGTCTCGATAAAATACATAAATCAAGAAGCTTTTTAAAATATCCCCTAAAATACCATTGCTTCCTCTGAGACTATCTCAAATATTGTGATTCGCTCACATCCATATCCAGTTATATATAATAAAATATATATCACATATATAATAATACTATAGGTAAAGATATAGTTTATAGTTCTTTGCATGTTGTCCCCCCCCCCATTTTTACCTTTCCTCTAATTTCCAGTGCTTACCATATTGCCTGGAAAAAGTAAGCATTTAATAAATGCTTGTTGACTCCTGAAAACTGAGTCACATCCAACATGGACCTCTTCAAGTGTGTGCATGTGGTATATAATATATATATAATATATATATGGTCTGGTATAATATATATATACACATATATATATTCATACACACACACACAGTTTGGCCCTGTTGTTCTACTCTTTCCCTAATTTCTATACTATTTTTTTTTAAAACCTTTACCTTCTGGTTTAGTATCAATTCTAAGTCAGTTGAGTGGCAAGGGCTAGGCATTTGGGGTTAAGTGATTTGCCCAGGATCACACAGGAAGTTCCTCCCAACTCCAGGATTGGCACTCCATCCACTGTGCTTCCATACTACTTTTGAGGGTACCACTATCCTCCCAGGCACTTAGGCTTACAACTTAGATGCCATCCATCTTTTGATTCCTTACTCTCTCACCTTCCACCTCTCTCTTACATAACCCTTTCTCTCCTCTTCATCTCACACATGGATCATTCAACAGCTTTCTAATTAATCCCCCTGATTTAATTTTCTCTGCTCTCCAGTCTACCCTCTACTCAGCTATCAAAATGATCTTCCTAAAGTACATGTTTAACCATGCCACTCACCTATAATCAATAAACTCAAGGGGTTCCTTATTGCCTCAAGGATCAAACAAACATAAAAGCCTTTTTGGTTCTTGCAGCCCTTTGCAACCTACCTCCCTCCACCACCCATCAAACTCTGCAATCCAATGACTTCCTTACTGTTCCTCACACTTCATCTCTAGAACCTGTGCGTTTTCTCTGGTTCATCCCCATGCCTGAAACACTCTCTTTATCTCTGCCTCCGATCTTCCCCTATGAGTCTCAATTAAAATCCCACCTTCCACAAACAGAATTTCTTAATACTAGCACTTTCCCTCTCAGTTTATCTCCAATTTACTCTTTATTTAGTTTGTACATATCTATTTGCATGTTATTTTCCCTACTGGATCTGTAAGCTCCTTGAAAGCAGGGTCTATTTCAGCTTTTCTTTGTATTGCCAGTGTTTAGGATTGTACCTGCCACAAAAGGTGTTTGATAAAGGCTAGCCAAGAAAACCACAGAGTTACAAAGAGCCAGACATTGCCTTTTGATCCAGCCATACCACTGCTGGGTTGTACCCCAAAGAGATAATTAGAAAAAAGACTTGTACAAAAATATTTATAGCCAAGCTCTTTGTGGTGGCAAAAAACTGGAAAATGAGGGGATGTCCTTTGATTGGGGAATGGCTGAACAAATTGGGGTATCTGATGGTGATGGAATACTATTTTGCTCAAAGCAATAATGAAGTGGAGGAATTCCATGTGAACTGGAAGGACCTCCAGGAATTGATACAGAGTGAAAGGAGTAGAACCAGGAGAACATTATACACAGAGATGGATACACTGTGGCACAACTGAATGTAATGGACTTCTCAACTAGCAGCAATGCAGTGATTCAGAACAACTCTGAGGGACTTATGAGAAAGAACGCTACCCACATCCAGAGAAAGAACTGTGGGAGGAGAAACACAGAAGAGAAACAAACAACTGCTTGATCACATGGTTCAATGGAGATATGATTGGGGATGTGACACTATATGACCACCCTAATGCAAATATTAATAATATGGAAATAAGTCCTGATCAACGACACATGTAAAACCCAGTGGAATTGCTTGTTGACTAAGGGAGGGGAATGAGGGAAAGGAAGGGAAAGAACAAGATTCATGTAACCATGGAAAAATACTCTAAATTAATTAAACACTTAAATGAAACAAAAAATAAAGTACAGGTTGATATGAAAGGTTGTATTTGTGTATCAGGATATTTGTAGAATTTCTCTACATCACTTTCTGTAACATATACAGAGATATAAATTTCTGTTCTTTTTGCTGCTTCTTACATTCAGGCAAATGACCAAGGTCCCAGGACATGGTGCTTCTTGCTGTTTTTGGATATACAACATACCCAATTCTAAGGAAAGCCTATAGTCATCCTTTTGTAATTTTTAGCTTCATTTGTAATAATAATGTCAATAGTGATATGATTCCATTTCTCCACTCTTATGTTAGACAAAGAGTAGAGGTCCAACATTTAAATTAATAATGTTTATAAACATTTTAAAACCTATGTGATTCTTAGTTCCATCTGCCTTTTCAATCACTGCCATAGTCTCTGCAGAAGCATAAGAGTACAGGACTGAGAACCACATGGAAAGGTTGTGTAGAGCTGTAACCAAAGTCATCAACGACCAGCCTCCTGGAAATGAAACTCAGTACTAGACCTCTATTAAAACAGACACTGGTAGGCACTGGGTTCTCACTGGCATAGACTTCAAGAACATGGGATAATTTCCATGTGATGACAGGGAAATTTGAACAGGATTTTTGTAAAAGATTATTTTTTTAAATGAGAAAAAATTTAATTCATAGTTATGAAACTGGATTTAACACTGAACCACCAAGTTCCCTGGATAGTTTACCCTGTAATCTTTTCAGGATATCAGATTTTATGATTTAATTTTTTTTTAAACCCTTAACTTCGGTGTATTGTCTCATAGGTGGAAGAGTGGTAAGGGTGGGCAATGGGGGTCAAGTGACTTGCCCAGGGTCACACAGCTGGGAGGTGTCTGAGGCCGGGTTTGAACCTAGGACCTCCTGTCTCTAGGCCTGACTCTCACTCCACTGAACTACCCAGCTGCCCCTTTATGATTTAATTTTGATAAGACTAAGAAATTTCCCTACTAAGCCTGATTAACTGAGCTGATTATTTCTATATTTCCATTGATTCATATACTAATTCTTTAGAGGAACTACAGTCAATTTTGCTTTAACACTTATGAAAATTTGAATTTGCTCCAATGCAAGTGATATATTAAGGAACATTTTGTGTCTAACTTGAATTTTGGTTTGCTTATGCATTATTTCTTTCTTAAGAAATGGAGAATATACGAAACTTTACCACTTTACAATAATTCAAAAGCTGTAACCCTTCCAAGGCTCAATTCCAAATCAAACTTCAGATCTTTTTTAACATAAAGTGTCATGTTTATTGCATGTTTTCTGGTGTAGTAGGAGTTGTGGGCAGAAAAAGCTGATCCAAACATCTCCTCACACACATTGTCCACCCTGATTCTGGTTCTGAAGTCTGGAGGCCTGGCATTTTGACCTGATCAATTTACCCAAGACTTTGCCAGCCTGAGGACTTTAAAAACTATAACAAATAGTGGTAGCCTTATGTATTTCTTTATCGTTTATTATTTATAAAACTGTGCTACTTATTGAGTTCATATCTTCTATATTATTTAAGTTTTTTAGCTTTGTGTCCCTCATCTCAGTTTTCCCATAAACCCTATGATTTTTATTACATGATTTGAATAGTTTGGTGAGCTTGGTGCTTCTGGGGAACACATGTTGAACTACAGCAGAACTGACTGTACTAAAATTGGAAAAGTATTTCTGAAACACACAAGCCAGTCTTAGGCAGCATCTTTTGGCTTCTTCTATAACCTCTTGGCACTTCTGGCACTATCTGGGTATCTAGTACCTGCCTGTTAAGGCTTCACTGTGCAGTGTCCTACACAATTTCTCTTCCTTCTCATCCCCATCAAATCAATACACATTTGACTCTTGAAGAAAGTTGCTCTTAATATCTTAATATCTTCCCAGTTAAAAAGGTTATAATATACTAAGATATTAAAAGCTGGTAAGGCTTAATAGATTTATAAATGAAAAAGGATATATAGACATATAGAAACCTCAGTTTCTATACATCATCAGAAGGCCATATGTCTAATGTTGAAATTGCTGCTATCAGAACAGGTTTTCTTGAGCTGAGATTGGGGACAGGAGGATTCCCATCACCCTCACACAACCTGCTCACTTTGTCTACCTCTAAGGGCAATCTAATGCAAAGGGTCTCAGAGCTGCTTCCTGGGAAGCAGGAGGCATCAGTACTCACCACAGTCACATAGGAACTGTACAGCCCTTTCATGCTGTACCATGCTGCCCACACCCTGGATCCAGCCGCTTCGCACAGAGGGGTCCTCCCAGGCTGGCCTGCTGAGGGGCCCCGCTTCACTGAAAAGGCTGAGCAACACCTCCCCCTGCTGACTCAATGAAAAAGAAGCAGAAATGTGAGGGCCTGCCAGTCAACATTTCCTCTATGCTAGTTGAGAAAGTAATAGGAGCTGACATTTATATAACATTTTAAGGTTTGCAAAATGCTTCCAACACAATGTCTCATTATGACATTTTAACATCCTGCTGCTTAAATTCAACCTGAGAACTTTTTTTTAGACACTGTGATTTATATGTTTTAATAAAGGTGCCTGCCACTGAGAAAATCATTCTGTCTTCCCATATTTCTGAGCAAAAATACATACATATATCTACTTGGGCAAGGCAGCAGTTTTTTCTCCTATACAATATTAGTAAAAGCAGTCCCATCAGTGTTCTCTTTACCTTTAAGGAAGGCAAATTTTTGGAGAAGAAACACTTCAGACTACCACATCCATAGTCTACTACTTAATTAACTTTCCTAAAGTATGAGCAATAATATCAAGTCACTGACACAAACTTTCAATGGCTCCCCATTACCTAATGGACAAGTTCAAACTGATAAGCCTGGAATTCAAAGCTTTCCATAATCAGACCTGCCTTGACAGCCCTATCTCCTATGACATCCTGAAAAAAAGTCCTATGTTTCAGCAAAACTGTACTACTTTCCATTTCCCACACATGATTTGTGTTTACCTGCCCCCATGCCTTTGCTCAGACTGCTCTATAATGAAATACTGCCTAATCTTTACCTGCTAGCTAAATGTTTCATGAAGCCTTCCCTGAATCATCCTTAATAGAGATTCTCTTTTCCTCTCCTTAATTAGAAACTACCTGACTCACTGTGCTTACCTAACCTTCAACCTCCAGGACCTACTTCCCTATTTGGTGCAATAAACATTTATTTACTGCATTTTTATGATCCTGGAGATATATAGATGAAAAAGACATAGACCCTACTCTCAAAAAATTTATTTTAAAAAAGCAGAAGGAAGACACATATAGATTTTCTTTATTCTTTATTTCTTTATTCTATATTTCTATATATTTCTTATATTTTATATGTAGATTTTATATATAGATATAGAGATTCAAGGTATAAGAGAACACTTCTTATTTGGGGGAAACACAGTAGGGTATTATGTACTCTAGAGAGAAGGGCACATAATCTGGACCTCAAAGACAGAGAAGGATATCAATAAAGATATGGAACAGTATACTGCAAAGAAGTAGGAAAAGGCATAATCAGAATGGGGAAGAATGAGTTATAAAGTTTGTTTGAAGCCCAAGTATATGAAAGGATCTATAAGAAATAAGATTAAAGGGGAACATTGAAGCAGATGAAGCAGGGGTACATGAAGGCCATGAGGGTCAGAATGAAGAGTTTATATTTTATTTGACAGGAGATAATAATAGCTCCTACCCCTCAGGACCATTGTGAGGATCAAAAGAGATAAAAATTGTAAAGCATTTAGCATAGTGCCTGATAGTACCTGGCTATGGCATTTAGTCATATATAAACAAGATTTATTCAGGATAAACTGGAGGCCATATCAAAGGGAAGGCAATTATATTGAAGAGATTGGGCAAATGCTTCTTGCAGAAGGCAGGATTTGAGCTGAGGCTTGCAAGAAGCTAGGGAAGCCAGCAGGTAGAGGTGAGGAAAGAATTCCAGGCATGAGGGGCAGCTACATGGCTCAGTGGGATAGTGCCAAGCCTGGAGTTGGGAGAATCTGGGTTCAAATCTGGTCTCAGATGCTTCCTAGCTGTGTGGGCAAGTCAAATTAACCCCCAACTTCAGCCCTTGCCTCACTTCTATCTTAGAACTGATACTAAGACAGAAGGTAATGGTTTAAAAAAAATTAATGGAGTCAGGATATGGAGTGTTTTGTCTGACGAACAACAGAGAGGCCAGTATCACTGGATCACAGAATAATAATGAAAATAGCATTTATATAGTACTTTGATTTCAAAGCACTTTACATTTCAAATTTTAACTTGTTTTATCCTCTTAACAACCCTGGGAAGTAGATACTGTTTATTATTATCTCCATTTTACAGAGGAGAAAACTAAGGTACCCAGGATCACCCAGCTAATAAGTGCCTCAGGCCACGTTGAATTCAAGTCTCTCTGACTCTAGGCTCTTTTCATTGAGTCACCTAGCTGAGGTGCATGGAGGAAGAAAAGTATAAGAAGACTGGAAAAGTAAAAAGGGGACAGGTTTTGAAAGGCTTAAAAAGCCAGAAAGAAGATTAATATAGAAGTCAAAGACAGAAAAAAAGGGGTCCAAGTATAAAATCTTTGTGGTAGCAAAGAATTAGAAACTAAGTACTTATTGATTAGTCAATGGCTACAAGAACTATAGTAGCATATGGAATGTTACTGTGCAACAAGAAATATGAAGAATTCTGAAAAAAAAATGAGAGGTGAACTGATACCTGTGAAATTAGGCCAAACAAGCAAGAAAACCCAATATACTCAATAGCTAACAACTTAAATGAAAAAAATCACCAAAAGGAAGCCACACTCTGAATAACTAGAACAAACAGCAAAGGCCTTGGAAAACAAATAATATTTCCCTCATCATGGCAAAGAACTGTGTATGTAAAGAGGGGAAGATTATCAGGCAGAATGTAAAGTCACCCATCTTTTGCTTAATTGTTTTTCTATGCCATAAGGGAGGTTTGAATCTGAGAGAGGGGGAAATCCCCCACAAAGGTGACTGTGACTTAAAGGTAAATTTTTTGTTATTGCATTTTTTAAAAAAAGGATTATCAACAACGCCTCAATCTTCAATGAAGTATGTTCAAAGAAATTACTTTTCAAAGGTTAAATATTCTTTTTAAAGCTAATTTTATAATCAGTCTTTTTTTATGAAACATAAATGGTCCACATTTTCATTGTATACTATAATTTCTATGAATAGTCATTATAGAATAATAGGATCTCTTTTGCAATTGCTAAAATGGCATTCCCCCAATCTTTGCCCTATGAAGTTTTTTTTTCTCACTCTTCCTGCTTTTCTTGCTTTGTTACTCACTCTTCTATCTCCCCTTTCATGTAGGTTTCGAGCATCCAAAGGCACTATTTGTTCCAACTGTGGCTTTGAAGGCTAGAAAAATTGCTGAATCCTGTTTATAAACTTCGGATTTTCTATGTTCATATTATTTTTAATTCTTACAGTTAAAAACACGGATGGGAATAGTGATATAAAGCTAGGTAAAGCTTTTCCAAGGGGAAAGGACTCATTTAGATCAGAACTGTGATTTCCTTAGTATAATGAATTCTATATAAGGAAATCTTTTCTACCAGTGCACAGCAGTGCCTATTCTCCAACATGTAGTCTTGGAAACTAGCAAGTCTGAGGCTTGAAGCACCAGACATTCAATATATACAAGGAGTACCAGAGGTTCAATGATATACAAGGGGCTACAAGGCCACTTGAGGCAGGATGGGAATCAAAGTTTTTTCCAGAATCTAGAGCCAACTACCCCCCCAACCACTCTCTGTTTTTCTGGATACTATCTTTCTCTCTAGGTTTTGTGACAACTTGTAGGATCCACCCATTGTCTCTTTGACTTATTTGCCATCTCTATTCAAACCCACATAAGGCATCACCTGGATTTTCTTTCACATTCTCTTTCTGGTAACTCATTAGGTTCCACGAGTTTAATTACTGCCTCTATGCAGAAGACAGACAAATCCAGCCACAAGTTTTCTCTTGAGTTTCTAGTCCTGCATCACCAACTGTCTAGTGTGCATTTCAAATTGTCAAACACAACTCAAATCCGCCTCTACCAAACTTCCTTATTTTTGCTGAGGTGAAACACTTTTTTCTAGTCTCCCAAGTTTATAAATGTAGCATTATCCTTGGATCCTCATTCTCCTTTATCCTTCATTGTCTATCAATTACAATCTTACTATTTCTACATCTATCACATCTCTCCCATCTGTGCTCCTCTCTTTACTCGAAAAGCCACCACCTTTGTTCATGTTCTTATCACCACTCACTTGAACAATTACCATGACCTCCTAATTAGCATCCTGTCTCAATCTTCAATCCTTCAAAGTCTTTAATCCATCCTCTGAACAGAAATGATTTTCCTTAAGCCAGAGGTGACTACTACTCCACTCCTCAATAAACTCTAGTATTTTCCTATTACTATAATAAAATGTACATATGCTTAACTTTTAAAGTCCTTAACAACCTAGCCTTACTCTTATCTTTCCAACTTTATTATACATGACTCTCCTTCCTGTATTCTCTATGGTCCAGTCAAATTGACCATTAGTTGCTCACACTCTCATCTCTCATGTTCTCTACTGGCTGTCCCCCATGCCTAGAATGTGCTCCTTAACCTGTGTCTCAAAGAATCCCTCACCAAGAGGTTTCAGTACTACCTTCTACACAAGTCTTTTCTGATCTCACACAATTGCTAGTGCCCTCCCTAACTACTTTTGTATTTATTCTGTGATCATGTGCATGGGCATGAACACCCACAGACCCAGAAGACAGACAGACAGACAGACAGACAGACAGACAGACACACACACACACACACACACACACACAGAGTATTACCTCAATGGAAAGTAAAACAAGGTCTCTGACAACAAGGACTGTTCCATTTTCTATTTTTCTATTTCCTGCACCTAGCACAGTGCATGACACATAGTAACCACTTAATAAAATGCTTATTATAAGATGAGTGATTGCAGTTTACAAAGTAATTTCCCCACAAAAAGAAAATCTCTAGATAAATTCTGTAATGTTCAAGATGAATTTATTTTCCTAAAGTTCATATGAGCTAATAACTAGAAAGCCTAAGTCTTAAAAAACAAAAAAAGCAACTTAAGTCTTTCCCCCTAAACCACAATCCCTCCCGAAGCTACTAGTTCTTGCTGTGTCCATTCACAGAATCATAGCTTTGGATAGGATTCAGAACCTATTTAATCCAGTCCACAGCTGAACAAGAGCTCCCTCTACATCAAAAACAGCAAACTGACATTCAGCTTTTGCTCAAAGACCTTTGGTTAAAAAAGAACCCACACCTCCTTAAAGCAGCCCATTCCATTTTTGGATAGTTCTAATTGTTCAAAAGTTTTATCTTATCATGAAGCCTAAATTTGTCTCTTTGAGGTATCCATCCTTTATTCCTAGTTCTGCTGCCTAGGGCCAAGAAGTCTATTTCCTCTTAGATAAATCAAGACCCCTAAGTCTTCTCATCTTCAAGCTAAACATTACCAGTCCCTTCAACTGATTCTCAAATAGCAGATCTCACAGCCCTTTGCTATCCTGGATATCCTACTCTCATCAGTCTCTAACTTATAGAAACCCTTCCTACAATGTGGCACCCAGAACGTAAGAAAATATCTCAAATGTAGTCTGACTAAAATAAGAGTCCAGAAGGACTCCTATCTCCCTAGTCCTGGATATCACAATGCCCTTAATACAGTCTAAGCCTGTATTCAATTCCTTGTTTGCCATATATCAATTCTGATTTACACTAAGTTTGTAATCCACTATATAGAAATATTTTTCAGATGAATCGCTATCTAACCACAACTTCTCAACCATATCCCTATGAAAATCACTTTCTGAACCCAAATATAAGACTTTACCATGTATTCCTATTAAATGTCATCCCATTTGAGCTAATCCATTATTCTGGCCTGTCAAAATCTATATGAATGCTGACTGTTATCCACTATTAGCCATGTCTCCCAGCTATGTGTCTTCTGAAAATTTGATAAGTACATCCTCTATGTCTTTATCTAATTTATTGCTAAGAATGTTAAATAGCTCAGGGTTGACCACCACTTCCAAGAATACTCCACTGGAGAACTCTTTCCATAGCAATATGGAACCAATCATGACTACTCTTTGAGCAATGCCATATATACCCAGGTCTAAATCCATCTACGTGCTGTTTGTACTACTAACTAGACTCTGTCTCTGTATTTATTCCAGGAGAGGCTCTGTCAAATGCTTTGATAAAGTCTAAAAAGCTACAGTATTCCCGTGATGTACTATCTATAAGTCTAGGAAACAAATCTTAGTGCTAACTTCTTGAGAATTATTTTAAAAGTATTTACATAAAGCATTAGAAGTCTTTCTCTTTTTCTCAAGATATTTTGTGGACACCAATCTTTAATCACTTCACTACTTTCTAGAGTTAGGAATAAGAATCAAAGTTATAATTTCATTGGAATATTTAATTCCCAAAGAGAAAATTACCTCTCCTAATGCAGACTAGCACCTTATCTGAGCTTAAATGACTCTCAAGAGTCACATATTCAGGAATGAGTCAGAGGTAGGCCTTGAACTCAGGTAATTTCCTTTTTCTGGCTTCAAAGCTGTCTCTCTAACCACACAATACATTTTATTCCAAATAGAATCAATTCGCTTTTGAAAAATGCAAGTTTCAAACCATATCTCCAAGATAATTTACATTGTACCCATCTAGAGGATTGGGTTTCATACAAAATCTCACTATTATATGAAAGATACACAAAAAATAGTTAGAAATAGACTTCTTTGAGTTATGTAAATGTGTATGCACATGCAAATATACGCATATATTCAGGGTGTCTCAAAAGTCTTAGTGCAGTTTTAAGCTATAAAACTACACCAAGATTATTGGAGCATCTTGCATGTCTATGATCTCAGTTTCTTTAGTCAAGTGAGAGATCAGAAAATATATGTATGTACATATCACAAGTGAATAGACAGAAAACTGTTTTAGAAAATAAAGGAAATATAAAAACTAGAGGAAGACCTCCAGTAGTTTTAGATCTCTATGGGAAATTTATATAAAAACAAAAAGGCATCAACAAGAATTATATAAAACGAAGAAGTACAGATAGATCAAAATCTGCATCAGTGGAAAATATACAATACAAATCATATAAATGAAATAATGGATTTACTTAAAAGTGTGAATTATACAAGTATATGATGCACATATATATATATGCATGTCAGTAAAACCTTACATAGAAAAGAGATAAGGAAATTTTATGTTGAAAAAAAGTATAACAAACAATGAAGCAATATCAATACTAAAAATATATGCACCAAATGGTACAGCATCCAGATTCTTAAAAAAGTTAAATGAGTTACCAGATGGAAGAAACAGCAAAACTATACTAGTGGAGGACATCAACTTTCCCCTCTTAGAACTAGATAAATCTAACCAAAAAGTAAACAAGGAAGAAATAAAGGAAGTAAATAGAATTTTAGAAAAGTTAGATATGGTAGATCTCTAGAAAAACTGAATGGGAATATAAAAAAATACCTTTTCTCAGCAGTACATTGCATCTATACAAAAACTGACTGTGTATAAAAATCTCAAAACCAAATGCAAAAAAGCAGAAATATTAAATGCATCATTTTCAGACCATAAAAATAAAAATTACATTCAATAAAGGATGGTAGAATGATTAAAAATTAATTGGAAACTAAATAATTTAATCCTAAAGAATGAGTGGGTCAAAGAACAAATCATAAAAATCGAATATAACTACAATTGCCAATCAGCCAAGTTGAATGCTACAAGTCACCACAGCATCCAAGAGAGTCACCCCTAAACTCACCTGGAGGTACTGAAAACTGTTTTCATGGGCTGCAAATATTCCCGCAAGTCGTAGAGTAAAAGAGAGGATACTGGAATTCACATCTTGTAGTTTCAGTACATGAAAGAGCAGTTCTGTCAAGCAAGGATTCTCCTGTAATACCAGCAGACTAGATTCTGTGGAATAAATAAGAATCAGAAAAAGATGATTCTTCCATTACCTGTCATTTTAGAGAAGAAAATCTTTATTTATCCTCTTTCAAGCTCAAGGTACCCATTTCCCTCAGGAAGTTTTCATACTCACTCTTCTGAAAAGTCTATCCATATTCATAATAGTTATCTACCATAAGCTAAAGATTCTCTTCAATCTTATTTAAAATTAGAATTTAAAATACAAACAACCCTAATAATTCCCCCATAATCTTCCCCCTTAGAATCTGTTGTAAATTATGGTAGATAGCACATCCATTTATTTAGGTATATAGAGCACTGTTGAGTCATCATGTACCATGTCATAATTCTCTAAATACATCCATCAGCCTATGAGTAAACAGCGGGCAAACACTACCACAATTACCTGCTTCAGTTACTGTCTTAAACCAGTCTAGTAGTTTTTCCAAACAGGTATCATCAGCTACAAACTGCTTTGGGTCTACCAAAACTGCACAGACAGAAGGTAGGAGCCGTGAACATTCAATGTCCATAGTGAATCCAGTGGGTTCTGTTAATGAAATGTGAAGAAAAAGAAAAAAAAAAAAAAAACACTTAGATCCAATATTTAAGGTCAAGTACAGCCCCAGCAGAAACCAGCATCTGGTAGCCCCCTTCAAGTTATAGGTTTTGGTGTATTTGGCTAGAATTACCTCATCTTTTATTTCTTCAAGTAATTTGTAAATACAATGGCCAGATTGGGTATGAGCCAGACATTAATACAAGAACAGAAAAACAGCTCCTCAAGGACAGGGACTGGATAGTTTTGGTATTTGTATACTGGGGGCCTAGCACATAGAAGGCTCTCAAATAAATGTTGGCTTGTTCTGAAATCCTAAACATGTAATTTCTCAGGATCATACAAAATCTTGGTCCCACACTGTGATCAAGAAAATAGATTATGGGCCAACGTGGTTGAGAGGGAGATAAAGGCCCTATGTAATTAATTCTGTCCTTGTTGTAATTAGTCTTTCCTTTAACTCCAGAGTTTTTTTTTGGTGTGTGTTTGTTTTTTTCTCCTCGGAGGATGGAGATGGAAGGAAGGGGGAGTAAAGAATAAGCTGATTTCATGCTGTAAGTTTCACAGGGTCATAGATGTGGAGTCAGGGCTGGAAGGAAACTCACAAGGCCATCTAGTCCAAACCTGGTCCAAATCTTTCTTTTTAAAGATAACTGAAGCTCAAGGAAGTTAAGTGAAGGTAACTGAGATCCTCTGAACTATCCTCAGTGTTAAGAACCAGAAGCTGTTTTATGGATATCTGTATAGGTGCCCGTTTCTGGGGGATATTTGTGTAGTCTGTATCAGGGTCAAGTATATGAATGGGTCAGGGACCAATTACTGTTTGGGGCATGTACAGCCCGTTTGCCTCCAAGCACGAGACCTACCAAGAGTTTAAAGACATCTCTGAATTGGAGAAGAGAAGGGGAAAGACCTTTGGTCGGGGTCGGGGGGGGGGGAGGGGGGGGAAGGGGGAAAGGGGAGAGGAATCTCCCAAGCTCGGGGTGCCTTTGAAAAGGTAGTGGGAAAGCTCCCTGGGCCCAAA
>NC_058130.1:209255469-209335079 GCF_016433145.1 Gracilinanus agilis
CCCCCCCCCCCCCAATCTTGGGCTGGGCTGAGGCCCCAGAAAGACAGCACGCGGCCAGGTCCCCCCATACTCGCTGCTCCCGGGAAGGTGAGGGATCCAGGGATCCAGGGATCCAGGGTGGAAACCGAGAAGGAACTACCTGGCCATTTGGAGAGTGGAACCTACCCCCAAGACCCTCACCCGCTCCGTTACACTCCGCTCCGTTCGGCACCGCCTCGCCCCGCCTCGCCCCGCCTCTTCCCTCGCCCACGAGCCTCCAGTTCAGACCACCTCAGAAAGCAGCGTGGGGGGGACGGGGCAGAAAGAAACTTCGCTCTTGACGAACGCGCCAAGGTTTTTATAGAATATCCCGGGGCAGAAGTTCTCCTATATTTCTTGTCTAACTGATTTCGTTCAGATATTTGCAAAATGACACGCAAAAAGAGAGACATTTCATCGAGCTCCCCCATTTGCACACTTAATAGTAGATGCGAAAACCGAGGCTGCGCGGAGTAGGCGAGATTTACAATTAAGGAAGTGGGCGGGGTTACATTAAAATGGGGGCGGTACTTCGTCTGTCAAGGAAAGCACGTGTCTAACCGAATCCTCAGATTGTGAAGGGACAGAATGGGACAAAGTTCGGGGGTCATAAGATTTAAAGCTGTAAGGTGCCTTCGAGGCCAGAGAATTCAACTCAGTTATAACAGGAAAAAAAAATGGGCGATGGAGTCTGGGTTTTTTGTGGTGTAGTGGCAAGAGGACTGAGCCCGAAAGCACAGATTTACAGAATTTTGAGAGTTACGAGACCATCTGGTTCATCCTACACAGGAAAGGTGTACCCAGTATCACTGTTCTTGCCGAAAGAACTCCAAGAAGGGGGAGCCCATCGCTTGGGGTAGGGGAGTTCACTTGCGGAAAGTCCCTATTGTTGGGAAATTCCTCCTCACTTCTAGCCTAAATTGACCTCTTTAAAACTTCCTTGCATTCTGACCTCTGGGGCAAAATGGAACAAGTCTGGTCTCTCTTTCACAAAGAGCAATACGTCTTGCCTTTCACCGAAGGAAGCCCTTCAAAGAATTAAACAATAGCTATGAAGTCTTTCCTTCCTCTTCTACTCCTAGTCATTTCTGGTCCAAGCTAAACATCTGGTTCTCCAACTGATTCTCATAAGATTATAAATTTAGAGCTGGAAGAAATTTGGAACTTAAAGGCCATGTAGTTCAACTCCCCCATTTTATAGATGAGGAAACTGAGACTCCCAATCTACTTGCTCAAAGTCACACACCTAGTAAGTGATAAAGTGGGATGAGAATACAAGTCCTCTGAATCTAGGGTCAGTCACTCTCCCAACTTTAATGACTTTCTTAAAACCATAGTGTTGGCACCGAATGCAGATAACATCTGACTAGGGAAGAGAGGACATAAATATAATGATCACTTTCTCCATTCCTAGAAACTGTCAATCTGAAAAAATTACAGAACCACCAAAGCAGTAACAAAAGAACATGTTTTTAATCAGAACAAGGGAGACAATGCTCTTATGGCCACCACACAGGGTCATACACATACACCACACAAAACCATTCAGCTCTGAGATTCTGGGAATACTGTCTTTGGGGAAAACACCAAGAATAGGAATTTCTGTAGAATTAAAGAATCTGGGGTTATATTTATACCTTAGGTAATATATGAAAAGGACAACTGATTGCTTATAGACTTGGGAAAAGGTTGTAGTCTGAGGCTAGAGTACCTGGAAGTAGCCTAAAAACAATAAGAGAAACTAAGAAAACGAAAAGGGTATTTAAGGTTTGATGTCAGCCACTCCTATCCAGGGCACTCTGGGAATTTGATGTTCCGTTTGGAACTAGAGTCAGTCTCAGGGCTTCTTGAAGGTACGTTCCCTAGGGGACAAGGGTAAATTTGGAGTTTCATAAAATAAGCTTGTTAAAAACCATGTCTCTCTTAATGCAACTTTAGATCCCTATTAGCTTTTCTGGGTGCTAGAGCACCCTGATAACTCCTAATGAACTAAATCTCCCTAAATCTCCCACTAAATCTCCCAGATCTTTCTCAGAACTACTGTCTAACTATGCCTCTTCTATCGTAAAGCTGACTTTTTGTCCACAAATTTACATTTATCCTACATTTATCCCTAATGAATTACATCTTATTAGATTTAGCCTAATGCTCTAGCCTGCCAAAATCCTTTGGGATCCTGACTCTGCCATCCAGTGTATTAGATATTCCTCTTCATTTGTTGTCAGTTACAAATTTAATGAACATCTCATTTCATTTATGCCTTTGTCAAAGTCATTAATAAAAATATTAAATAGCACAGAGCAAAACACAGATGTCTTAGTTTTGTAGTCAGTATATCTGAATCAGAATCTAGACTGTCACCTATGTAATCATAAGGAATCCACTTAGCCTCACAGAGTCTCAGTTTTCCCTTCTATAAAATAAGTATAATAATGCTTGCCTATTTTTTCTCCCTAACCTCTTGTAAAGAAAGTACTTTTGGAGGCAGCTGGGAAGCTCAGTGGATTGAGAGCCAGGTCTAGAGATGGAAGGTCCTGGATTCCAATTTGGCCTCAGACACTTCCTAGCTCAACCCTTATTGCCTATCCCTTACTCTTCTATCTTAGAACCAAAACAGCAGAAGGTAAGGGTTTAAAAAAAAAAAAGGAAAGTACTTTTATTCATTGCTTTATAGTCTGAGTCTTATGATGTCTTTTGTTATAAAATAGTTATTAGACTTAAGCTGTAGAAATTATCAGAACTGTGCATTAAGTCCAATATTTGTTTGGAAAAAAGAAATCCTTTTGAAGAACTAGCCAAAATTTTTTTCAGCCTAGTAGTTGAATAGGTTTAAGTCTGCTTACAGTAACTTTGCCCTCATAATTTAATAGAAATGTAATGACTTGGACTAAATAGGAGATCATTTTGAAATATGATTTATTAAGTTGTTCAGGCATGTCTGACTCTTCATGACCCCATGGTCCACAGGATACCAGATCTTTCTATCCTCCACCTTCTCCTTAAGTCCAAGTTCATGTTCATTTCATTCTCTACTGAGAAGACTAGCATATGGCTAAGAATTTCTAGTAAGACCACATCTAATTTTCATAACTTTATAAAGATATTCATACATTAAAGTTGTTTACCTCTAGGGTGTGAAAAGTAAAGTATTTTTTTAATGTTTTGTAAATCTTGAAAGGAATAGGATTGGACCTGTGATTTCAATGGTGAGGAAAATCTTTCAACAAAGGCAAGTCAACATCTCCATATTTTATAAAAGACAAGTTATGTTATACTGGAGAGACTGTGGAAATTGAAGCCCAAGAACTTAGCTCAAATCCTGAATCCTTAGTAATCTGGGTGACCTTTGAACTAATCAGTGAACTTTTCTGAGCCCTCAGTTTCCTCACACAAAATGAGGAATTCCTTAATTTTTTTTCCAACTCTAAATCTATTCTCCTCTGCTCTATCTGAAGTAGAATGAAAACTTTTTGAAGATGGAGATTATCTTGTTTCTGTGTTTTCATCCTTAACACCTAATGGGATACCTTACTTTTAGAAGGCAACATAACATAAATGTTTATAGAATTGTTGAATTTAGTAGCAAGTGCTCAGTAAATTCAAGTAAAACCTAAACTTAAATTATTAATACCATAGGAAACAGCCACTAGGTGGTAGAATTACTCCATTGTCATAGCCATCCATCATTAGAAGGAAAAGGCCTTGAGGTTAACTATCCCAATTCAATTGAGCTCATTGATGTCCCAACAACATTTAACATTGTTGACCACATCCTCCTCCTGACTACTCTGTCCTGTGTTTTTGTGACTGCTCCTGGTTCTCCTACCTAGCTGATCACTTTTACTTTGGCATTCTTTGCTGCATAATAGTAACTTTAGCTGACTTTTACATAAAGCTTTTTTAGTTTATGAAGTACTTTGCACCCTGTATTACCTTGAGGAAATGCTGCTTGGCTCACAGAGGCCTTGAGTATTGTACCACTTCCTATTCCATAGCCAGACCTGTGGTTTGGATTTAGTTTAGTCCTGGGGGATCCTTCTTCTAATGAGAGGGGGTAGGCTCCCTTTTCTCACACTCAAATGCTCATTAACTACCTAGGGATGATTTACTTATATCTCATGTTATGAATTTTATCTACATCCTGGCAAAAGGAGGAATTAAAGAGATACTCAATTTATATGACCTACATATAGGATATTCCTCTATATACAAGAAATGCTTAAAATAAAATATCCTAAGTACATATTAACAGAATTCAGTAACAACTTTTAGTTAGTCTTATAGTTAACTGTGGAGGCTAATACTAAAATCTCAACCTATAGGATCATTAACTATTCAGTCTACATTTCTCTTTGGCACTGTCCAAAACAACCATTTTGTTTGCTGGTAATTAGATCAGTCTTGGGCCATTCCTTTTGTCAGTGGTCATCTCCTCCAATGTATAAGCTATTCTTGCTATTAGTAATTTCTAAACCTATGAGTTCCAGTACCTCCAACCCTGTGGAATTCCAAGAGTTTCCAAGTTTCAATGCTGGCCTCATTCATCTTGACTTTGCTGTTCAAATAACCTATTCAAGGAAAGGCCAGTACCAGATTGTTTTGATGATTACTGCTTTATGGTATAGTTAGATATCCTGGTACAGCAAGGCCTCCTTCATTTTTTTCCCCATTAATTCCCTTGATATTCTTGACCTTTTGTTCATCTAGATGAATTTTTTTTATTATTTCTTTCTATTTCTAGGAAATAATTTTGGGGTAGCTTGATTGGCAAGGCACATTGAATAGGTAAATTAATTTAGGTAGGATCATCATTTTTATTATATTAGCTCAGTCTATCCCTGAGCAATTAATATTTTTCCAATTGTGTAGGTCTGACTTTATTTGTGTGAAAAGTGTTTTATAATTCTGTTCATATAGCTGCTAGGTTTATTTTGGTAAGTATATGATCAAGTAGATTAAAATTATAGCTAGAGGGTAAATTCTTACCCAAACAAGGCACAGAGGCAAAAAAATGCACAAAGCAGATAATATCAATTACATGAAATTGAAAACTTTTGCATGAACAAAATGAATGCAAATGGAGAAGAAACTGGAAAAAATCTGTTATCAAATAATTTTTCATAAAGGGCTGATATCCAATATTTATAGGCAACTAATGAAAATACATATTACAAGACATTCCCCAATAAATAAATGGTCAAAGGATATAAATCATCAGTTTTTAAAAGAATTGGAAATTATCAACAATTACCTGAATGTTCCAAATCACTAGTATATAATGGGGTGACTGAATGATAAGGCTGGCTAGTAAGGGCCCAATCCTAGGAGCACTTATATATTTGCCTCTTCTGTTTGAGCTATGTGGAGCATGAAACTGCCTTATTTCAGCCCAACACATGGAGCCTTGGTGAGTCTACTTCCAGCTATGAGTACTGGAGGGGATGGTGCTCTGTGAAGTTTACTAATTAGTTTTAGAACCTTAAGGCCTGACCTCAAGGCCAGAACTCAGTTCATCTCAGCTAGATAGGGGTTAAGAAACAGGTTCTATCTCCCACCAGAACATGACATGTCTGTGAATGCATGGTACCTCTGTTTCTTTTTGCCTTTTTTGTGTTTACTCTTCTGATCATTGGTGAATGAGTATCTGGAAATGTAGTTGACTGGATTTTGACCTTGGAAATTCTAAAAGGCCAGACAAACCATCTGAAATCTAAACATCCACTAGAGCTAGTAGCAAAAATCACTGGAACTGGAAGCAGCAGTGGTCCACTCTCCAGTGAAGAACCAACCCTAAAAAGTAACCTGCTTGATCCAGCTCAGCAGTGTATTGAGACACTAAGACAGCAGGCCTTCAATGAACCAGCCTAGTGAAGCAAGGGAACAATTCATTCATAAGTGACATTAACATTGAGAAGCAAACTTGGTGGGGTCTCCAAGAAAGAAGAAAATTCCCAGTACCAAGACTTGATATACATCAAGTGTTGCTTACTAACATGGTACTTTTTTTTTTTTTAAACCCTTGTACTTCGGTGTATTGTCTCATAGGTGGAAGAGTGGTAAGGGTGGGCAATGGGGGTCAAGTGACTTGCCCAGCGTCACACAGCTGGGAAGTGTCTGAGGCCGGGTTTGAACCTAGGACCTCCTGTCTCTAGGCCTGATTCTCACTCCACTGAGCTACCCAGCTGCCCCCTAACATGGTACTTTTTAAAGCTTGCCCATTCTTCCCAGAGACCTCGTTTGTGTGTTCAAGGAAAGGAGGTGTCTCAAAGTTTGTAAGGATTGTTTTGTAATTATTATTCTTGCTGTTTGTTCCCAGTAAAATCCCTTTTAAAATAGCTATTTGATGTCAAATGGTTGATTTTATACGGGGGGGAGCACACCAGATGGAGGCTCATGAAAAAAAACAGCTTTAAAAGTTACAATCTCAAAGATGACCCCTATAATCTTGAAGGGAGAAATAAATATTGCTTTTTGGAAACCTAATTTGTCAGTTCAAGTTGGGGTTGCAAGAGTGAGTCCAGAGGGACACCATGATAATTATAACAGAAATACAAATCAAAACAATTGGAATTTTGGCTCAAACTAGCAAAAATGACAAAGGATTGAAATAGTCAATGTTGAAAGAAGTTGTAGAAAGATGGGAATATTTAATGTTCTTTTAGTGAAGATGGTAATTGATACAATTGTTCTGGGGGATAAAACTGTAATGAAGAAAGAAAAGAGGCCTTGAAGAGGCAGAATTCAGTTTGGGAAGGGTAGTTTGTTCCAGGCATAGGTCACCATATATACAAATGTTCGAAGACAGGAGAGGATAGGATGAGACAGATATTAATGCTAAGTTTGAATGGAACACAATGAATTAAGAGGTATAAGGGGAGTAGTAAAACTGGGAAGTCAGATGGAGGTAGATGTTGACTGGCCTTGAATACCAGCCTCTATTTGTATTTTATTAAGTAGCCATAAGGAATCTCTAAGCAGGGAAGCAATACAATTTATTAAAATACCCTCATTTTACTTTATTTTTTAAAAGTTTTATTACCATTTGTTAGTGTTATGTTTCATGATATTCTCTGCTCCCTAACCTTTCTTACAATAAAGAAAAAGTCAAGTAAAATCAACTAATACAGCAAAACATATACATTCACCTTCCAAATTTGGCAGCCTTGCTTATTAACAGGAAGAAGTTTCATAATCTAACCTCTGGAATCAATATTCATCTTTGCATTTAGGCTGAATTGAGCAGCTCATTTGGGTTGTTTTCATTTCCATAATTGTTGTCATTGTGTATATAATATTCTTCTAGTTATGCTTAACTTCACTCTTCATATCTATACCTATAGGTTTCCAATCTATAGTTTGTTTTCTAATTATTGATTTTGGTCATGCAAAAGCTTTTTAATGTAATAAAAATACTTTAGTGTTTTATGATATGGTTAGGAAATTTCACCCTTGTTAAATTTTATAGATCTGAAAGGTACCTCTCTCAGCTATCTAGGTTTATTGTGATGTTTCCTTTTTTCCTATGGCCCCATATCCATTAGGTACTTATTGTGTATTCTATAGTACAAGTTTTGGTCTTAAATCTATTTTCTGCCAAATTGCTTTCCAGTTTTCCCAGTTTTTTTGGAAGAGTCTTTCTCTAGTAGTTTGTGTGGGGTTGATTGAATATATTGTGCTTCTGTTTTTATCTGCTTTTATATTTTGTTTAGCTAGTCTTCCCTTGATCTATTTTTCCACTTTAAACATTACCAAATTGTTTTGCTATTTTGTACTATAATTCATTTTAGCATTTTTGCAATTTCTATAATATTTCTTCACTTGTTTCTTCAATTTAAATACTTTTCCCAGTTCCATAAAGTAGTCCTTTAGTAATAAGATTCATTGGATTAGATATGTAAGTCAATTTATATTGTTAAATGCATTTTTATTAGTTCAACCTACTCATGATCAATGAATATCTCTTCATTATTTAAGTCTTCCTTTACTTCTGTAAAGAGTACTTTGTAGTTGGATTTTTATAAAATATATGTGTATGTTGGTAGGTTTACTCCTAGGTATTTGGGTATTTTGTATAGATTTTACTTTATTATTATTTTTTAAACCCTTATCTTCTGACTTAGACTTGGTATCAATTCCAAGGTAGAGAAGTGGCAAGGTAAGCAATTGAGGTTATATGACTTAACCAGGATCACACAACTAGGAAGAATATGAGACCACATTTGAACCTAGGTCCTTTGGACTCTAGGCCTGGCTCTCGATCCACTTAACTACCTAGTTGCCCCTTTTCTATAGATGTTAAAAAATGTTCCTATTATCTTTTACAGTTGATATATATCGATATACAAAAAAAGACTGATGGTTTTCTTGATCTATTTTTTATTATGCTTCTTTATTGAAGCTCTTGTTCTAATCTTGTTGAATCTCTTGGCTTAAATAAATCAAGCAATCGATAAATATTGGTGCCTATTATATGCCAGACATTGCTATGTAGTATGTAAATAACCATATGGTCAACAATGATAATATTGCGTCTTTTTTGACATAAATATAACATTGAGGTTAACATAAAATATATCTTAAATACTCAAATACATTAAAATGTTACGTTGAATATATCTTAAATATTCTTATTCTTAAATATTTAGAACATAAATGTAACAAACTATTTGTATTATCATATAGTACGATATATAACATAACAATATTTATTAGGAATACTTATATAACTTATTTCTATCTACATCTATCTACATCTATCACTCGATCATGCATACCTAATACGTCTATGAAACCCCATACTTTTCCCCCTCTCTCTCATCCCTATCCCCATTCCCCAGAATCCAAGTCACTGGCCAGTTAAGTTCCCTTAAAAGGGCGTTTCTTCCAGGACTTATTTCCTCTTCCAGTTCAAGACTGGTAACTCGAGGTCGCGCTCGAAGTTGACTCGGCTCCGCTAGCTCCCGCCTCCATCCGGCTCTTTTTCCCAGGAAACCCTACGGCTTCCTTCAGGGAACGTTCATAGTTACTCTTTACTTCTGGGGTCATTGGAGGCGGGCCCGTCGGAGCTCCATTGGGCAGCCTGACGCCGTTGCCATGGAAATGGTGCCATGGAAATGGTTCCCCGGAAGTGCTGGGGCCAGCCCAGGAGCATTCTCTTTTTCCTGCAGCTGGCTTGGCAGGCGGTGGTGGCGACTATAGCGGTGGCGGCGGAGGCGGCGGCGGCGGCGGCGNGTTTGTAAGGATTGTTTTGTAATTATTATTCTTGCTGTTTGTTCCCAGTAAAATCCCTTTTAAAATAGCTATTTGATGTCAAATGGTTGATTTTATACGGGGGGGAGCACACCAGATGGAGGCTCATGAAAAAAAACAGCTTTAAAAGTTACAATCTCAAAGATGACCCCTATAATCTTGAAGGGAGAAATAAATATTGCTTTTTGGAAACCTAATTTGTCAGTTCAAGTTGGGGTTGCAAGAGTGAGTCCAGAGGGACACCATGATAATTATAACAGAAATACAAATCAAAACAATTGGAATTTTGGCTCAAACTAGCAAAAATGACAAAGGATTGAAATAGTCAATGTTGAAAGAAGTTGTAGAAAGATGGGAATATTTAATGTTCTTTTAGTGAAGATGGTAATTGATACAATTGTTCTGGGGGATAAAACTGTAATGAAGAAAGAAAAGAGGCCTTGAAGAGGCAGAATTCAGTTTGGGAAGGGTAGTTTGTTCCAGGCATAGGTCACCATATATACAAATGTTCGAAGACAGGAGAGGATAGGATGAGACAGATATTAATGCTAAGTTTGAATGGAACACAATGAATTAAGAGGTATAAGGGGAGTAGTAAAACTGGGAAGTCAGATGGAGGTAGATGTTGACTGGCCTTGAATACCAGCCTCTATTTGTATTTTATTAAGTAGCCATAAGGAATCTCTATGCAGGGAAGCAATACAATTTATTAAAATACCCTCATTTTACTTTATTTTTTAAAAGTTTTATTACCATTTGTTAGTGTTATGTTTCATGATATTCTCTGCTCCCTAACCTTTCTTACAATAAAGAAAAAGTCAAGTAAAATCAACTAATACAGCAAAACATATACATTCACCTTCCAAATTTGGCAGCCTTGCTTATTAACAGGAAGAAGTTTCATAATCTAACCTCTGGAATCAATATTCATCTTTGCATTTAGGCTGAATTGAGCAGCTCATTTGGGTTGTTTTCATTTCCATAATTGTTGTCATTGTGTATATAATATTCTTCTAGTTATGCTTAACTTCACTCTTCATATCTATACCTATAGGTTTCCAATCTATAGTTTGTTTTCTAATTATTGATTTTGGTCATGCAAAAGCTTTTTAATGTAATAAAAATACTTTAGTGTTTTATGATATGGTTAGGAAATTTCACCCTTGTTAAATTTTATAGATCTGAAAGGTACCTCTCTCAGCTATCTAGGTTTATTGTGATGTTTCCTTTTTTCCTATGGCCCCATATCCATTAGGTACTTATTGTGTATTCTATAGTACAAGTTTTGGTCTTAAATCTATTTTCTGCCAAATTGCTTTCCAGTTTTCCCAGTTTTTTTGGAAGAGTCTTTCTCTAGTAGTTTGTGTGGGGTTGATTGAATATATTGTGCTTCTGTTTTTATCTGCTTTTATATTTTGTTTAGCTAGTCTTCCCTTGATCTATTTTTCCACTTTAAACATTACCAAATTGTTTTGCTATTTTGTACTATAATTCATTTTAGCATTTTTGCAATTTCTATAATATTTCTTCACTTGTTTCTTCAATTTAAATACTTTTCCCAGTTCCATAAAGTAGTCCTTTAGTAATAAGATTCATTGGATTAGATATGTAAGTCAATTTATATTGTTAAATGCATTTTTATTAGTTCAACCTACTCATGATCAATGAATATCTCTTCATTATTTAAGTCTTCCTTTACTTCTGTAAAGAGTGCTTTGTAGTTGGATTTTTATAAAATATATGTGTATGTTGGTAGGTTTACTCCTAGGTATTTGGGTATTTTGTATAGATTTTACTTTATTATTATTTTTTAAACCCTTATCTTCTGACTTAGACTTGGTATCAATTCCAAGGTAGAGAAGTGGCAAGGTAAGCAATTGAGGTTATATGACTTAACCAGGATCACACAACTAGGAAGAATATGAGACCACATTTGAACCTAGGTCCTTTGGACTCTAGGCCTGGCTCTCGATCCACTTAACTACCTAGTTGCCCCTTTTCTATAGATGTTAAAAAATGTTCCTATTATCTTTTACAGTTGATATATATCGATATACAAAAAAAGACTGATGGTTTTCTTGATCTATTTTTTATTATGCTTCTTTATTGAAGCTCTTGTTCTAATCTTGTTGAATCTCTTGGCTTAAATAAATCAAGCAATCGATAAATATTGGTGCCTATTATATGCCAGACATTGCTATGTAGTATGTAAATAACCATATGGTCAACAATGATAATATTGCGTCTTTTTTGACATAAATATAACATTGAGGTTAACATAAAATATATCTTAAATACTCAAATACATTAAAATGTTACGTTGAATATATCTTAAATATTCTTATTCTTAAATATTTAGAACATAAATGTAACAAACTATTTGTATTATCATATAGTACGATATATAACATAACAATATTTATTAGGAATACTTATATAACTTATTTCTATCTACATCTATCTACATCTATCACTCGATCATGCATACCTAATACGTCTATGAAACCCCATACTTTTCCCCCTCTCTCTCATCCCTATCCCCATTCCCCAGAATCCAAGTCACTGGCCAGTTAAGTTCCCTTAAAAGGGCGTTTCTTCCAGGACTTATTTCCTCTTCCAGTTCAAGACTGGTAACTCGAGGTCGCGCTCGAAGTTGACTCGGCTCCGCTAGCTCCCGCCTCCATCCGGCTCTTTTTCCCAGGAAACCCTACGGCTTCCTTCAGGGAACGTTCATAGTTACTCTTTACTTCTGGGGTCATTGGAGGCGGGCCCGTCGGAGCTCCATTGGGCAGCCTGACGCCGTTGCCATGGAAATGGTGCCATGGAAATGGTTCCCCGGAAGTGCTGGGGCCAGCCCAGGAGCATTCTCTTTTTCCTGCAGCTGGCTTGGCAGGCGGTGGTGGCGACTATAGCGGTGGCGGCGGAGGCGGCGGCGGCGGCGGCGACGGCGGCGGGGGGGTGGGGGGCGGGGGGCATGGCGGGCGTAAGGCGCTGGGACATGTTGAGTCCGTGACTAGTTGTGTTTCCTAGCGGGGAGCCCGCTCTGCCTGGCTCCCACAGGCCCCCCACCCGGCCGCCACTATGTTACAGGAAGTCTCTGAGCTGGGCTCGGAAGCGGTAAGGGAAGGAAGTGGGCCCATCCCGTGGGGGCCTCCCCTCTTCAAGTTCAACTGCCACCCTTCGCCTCCGTAATGTGAGGCGTCAGGTAGCCTCTGAGGGGCTTGGGTGCGCAGCGTGGGGCTGTCGGAGGACCTGGGTTCAAATTATATCTCTGATGCTTACCCCCATGGTTCTCTTAACTACCTTCCCTAGGCCTCAGTTTCTTCTCTGTACAATGAAGGGAAAGGGGCTGGATAGCCTTTGGAGGACCTTTTCAGTTCTAGACTTCTTTGACAGTTAATATGCCATGACAGCGTGTCTCAAAAGTCTTAGTGCAGTTGTAAGTTATCAAAGCCCAACAATGAAAGCTTGAAAAGACTGAAACTTTTGAGACATGCTTTTTTATGTAGTGTTTTTATCTGTTATTTCATTTGGTCCAGGCAAAGGAAGTCACTGATGTAATATATCTCCATTACAGATAGGGCTGGGTGCAGTTAAATGATTTGCCCCCAGTCACACAACAGAAAGATGATTGAGGCAGGATTTGATTTTTCAGATTTTCTAGAATCCAACTTTGTAGTCCATCCATTGTGCCACCTAGCTACCTTAAAGCCCTTCACAACTTGACTCCAATCTACTTCTCCAGCCTTATCATGAATCACTTAATCCTTACTTTACAGATGAGTAAATTGGGAGCGAGCAGTAAGTGACTTCTCCAAGAAAATAAATGGCAAAGCTGGGATTCAGACTCAAGTCCCTGTATAACTCTTTTGACAGTGGCCAGATCCTTTAATTTTGATCTTAGCCCAATCCTTTCATTTTGTAGAGGTGGCAACTGGTTAAGTAATTTACCTAAGATCATACAGCTGGTAAAGGGTCAAAGCCTAGATTTCTAACCAAGGCTGTTGAAGCCCAAACTCTGTATTCTCACTTTACCACATTACCTCTCATAACCTATTCCATTTAATACTGCATTATATTGTTCTCTTTTTATGTGTTTCTTTTACTTCCCAACTAGAGTCTAATCTCCTTGAGGTTAAAGATTGCATTCACTAAACTATAACACTAGGGTGTGGAGAGTGTTACAGCATTTAAAGAAGACAATATCTCTTCTTTCTTGCATAGACAACCTTAATACATGATAAGGACTTTAGAGAAATCTAAGAAAAGCAGTCTCAGAGACCCCAAATGTAAAGGCTTCATTTGAATTGGCCTAAAAAGTCTCTGGAGGAATACAATAGGAGAAGATAGTTCAAGAAGACACTGGGTAACAGAAGGTAGGAGACAAGAGTGGTTCAGTTTGACTGGAGTATAGGGTAACTAGAGAAGGTACCCAACACTTAATTTTCTGAGGAAGTCACAATTGAGTTCTCTAAAAACAATGTTAATCTTTGCTGAATCCTCATTGCAGCAAGGCAGCCCTTTTATTCAACCCTGAATAATTCTCCATCCCATTCCCCAAGGGTAATCTAAGTCTTCTCTTCTTCCTTTAAACCTCTCACCATTTCATCTCACTGCTCTCTGAACTGAAGATCTCATCTTCTTTAGTGAGAAATTTGAGGTAATTTGCTGAGTTCCTTCCCATCTTAACATCTTATTATCTCAGCTCCTCTTACACAAAAGTATTTCAACTTATATGTTGATATTCACACTCCAACTTCCCAGTTCCTTAATCTTTTCAACTTTCGTGATTTACCCACCCTCTCATCCCAATTCCTACCTCCTTTTCTTCAAACACTTATTATGAAGGCCCCCCGCCCCCCCCACCTCTGCTTACCAGTGCTGGCCTCTCAACATATACTCTCAATCCTTTGCTCTACCTATTCTTTTCTAGAAGATTGCTTCTACAGTCATCTGTCTCTCCCTTTCTTTTTTTTATGTCATGGATCACCGTGGCAGCCTGAGAAACATATAGATCTCGGAATAATTTTTTTAAGACAAAATAAAATACAGAGGATTACAAGGGAAAATGCCATTATCAAAAAAATGTATTTCTAAAAAGTTCATAGACTTCAGGTTAAGAACTTTTGTATACACACATGCGTGTATATGTATATTTTTGTATTGTATATATGAATACATACTTAAATATATGGTATATGCATACTTATATATTTATTCCAAGCCTGGGAGATAGCCTGTACAAAGACATGGAGATAGAAAATGGAATGCCAAATTGAGTGATGGCTAGTAGTAAGTTTGACTGTTTTAGAATTCATGAAAAGGGATAATACCAATTAAATCAAGAAAGATAAATTGGTGCTAGATTGCACAAGACTTAAACCATCAGGCTGAAGAATTTAGTTGGCTGCTGAACAGGAAGAAGGATTTAATTAAGACTTTTTTAGGATTGAGGAGAACTAGCATATTTGAAGGCAAATGAAGAAAGACTGATGATTCATGAGAGGCGAGATGCATAGTAGAGCCTAGGTCCTCTGGAGGAAGATCATGAGCCCAGAGATTCAGAGCTGAAAGGGGCCTTAGAGAGGTATCTCTAAACTTTTTTAGTTGCATTCTTAACAGCAAAAGGTTTCCCCAGAATGTGTTTTTACTTATTTATAAATTATATACATGTACTATACTATAACTATGTAATTTATAAAAATGTATACAAAAATATAAATTTAAAAAGAATGAGATTAAAATTAAATAACTGATCCTAGAAGCACTGGGAAGCCAGTTTACTGAGTAGGGGATTGACTTGGTTAGACTTGTACTTTGGCAGCTATGTGGCAGATGGATTGGAAGAGGGAGAAACTTGAGGCAGGCGGGGAGACCAATTAGGATGTTATTGCAGTAGTCTAGATGAGAGCTGATGAGGACCTGAACTACAATATTGGTTGTGCAAGTAGAGAGAATGAGACAGATGTAAAGAAATGTTAAGATTTGGTAACTAATTTGGATGTGTGGTGTGAAGCAAAATGAGGATTCATGAATGTTGGTACATTCAGCAGAAATAAGGAAGCTTCTGAGAAGAGGGTGTTTGCAGGTAAAGGTAGGTAAACGAGTTGTGTTTTGAACATGATAAGTTTGAGATACAATATGAAATGTCCAGTAGCCAGTTCATGATTCAGGACTGGCTGGAGTTGAGGAGAGAGACTAGAGCTGAATATGTAGATCTGGAAGTCAAATACATAGAGATGATAATTCAATCCATGGGAGCTAATGAAGTTGCCTAGTAAGAAAATATACAGAGAGAAGAGGGCCCAGGACAGAGCCTTGGAGTCCACCTTCAAATAGGTGTCATGATAGAAATAATGATCAGCAAAGGAGACTAAAAAGAACCATATAAAAGGAGAACTGATGAAGTGTCACAAACCCAGAGAGAGACTTAAGTGTCTAGGAAATGATAGCCAACAGTATCAAATCCTGTGAAGAGATCCAGAAGGATAAAGATTGAGAAATGGCCATCATATTTGTTTGTTAGGCGATCACTGACAGCTTTGAAGAGAGAAATTTCAGTTGAATGAGGAATCAAGAATAAGGAGGAAGAACCTGAAAGACTAGAGGAATGGTGGCATCCTCTACTGAAACTAGGAACTTCTGAAAAGAGGAGTAGATTTGGATTGAAAGATATTATAATCACAACTCATACACTTTCGTTCATCCTATGGTGCTCATTCCCATCAGAAAATGAAAAGAGGAGGTGGGTTAGGTGGGAGGGGTGGCACAGAGGGAGAAGCATCTTGTGTACCAGCCACGATCCTAGAGTGTGAAAACCACTGCTGTGGTGATCCAGAATATGGGAACATTGAGGGAAGGGCAGGTATGGAAATCTGCCATTGAAGCTAATGGGAATGGTGGGGTATTGTGCACTAAAGAACCAAAACTTGGTATAGCCCCTGAAGGTGCTATGGGAGAGAGTATAGCAGAGGAATAGGGAAAAGGGGGGCTCAGTAGTTGTTTTAGAGACAAATCAACACTGCCTGCTATAAGGAGAGTAGAAAACAAATCCGATTCCCACATCCTAATTAATTACTTCTCTTAGAGTCATTCCACTATCATCCTTTAGAGATCACTGCCCTCAAGACCATCTAGTTTAATCTCCATGTTTTATATATAAAGTAGCTAGGTTCCAGAGGTGTTAAATGACTTACAGAGCTGGGATTCAAACCTAGGTCCTTTACCTTGAGATTTATAAGCTAAAGGGTATGGGTAAGGAGAGAGTGTTTGTTGGTGCTGAAAGTTTTGAGATATGGAGGGAGGTGTGTTGCAGGAGTTTCTGTTGAATGACTACAGTCTTCTCAATGAAGTAAGAGGTTATAATTTGATTTTAAGTGTTAGAGATATAGGTCAAAGGATCATAGATTAGAACTGGAAAGGACCTTGGATTTTGTAAAATTGAGAGCTTAGAGAAAAAAAATGGTTTGGAACAGTCACTAGAGAATTTTCTAGGAAGTTGAAATTATAGCTTAAGAGATTTGGCAAGAAAATGTGAGAGCTAAGCTGACTTGATTTGTCCAGATCTGTGATTTCCCTCTAATAATGCAAATCAGTAACTAGTAAATAATACTTGTAGTTGCCTAAAAAGCATTGAGAAAAGGGAAATGGCTTATCTATGCTCACATAGCTTAGTCCATTTTAGAAGCAGGATTTGAATCCTAGTCTTCAGCACTCCAAGGCTACTTCTACCTATATTGACAAAACACCCAGGTTCTCAACTACCGTATTTACCATTAATTTGAAGTGGGTAAAATCAGCTTAATTTTGTGTTGATGATTATGAGAGCTCAGGATAGATAAGGGAGTGGATAAGGTATGCCAGAATCATAGGATCATAAATTTACAGCTGGAAGAGGGGGCCTTAGAGGCCATTGAGTTAAACCCTTCTATCATGTTACAGGTTGAGAGGGTTAAGTGAAAGAGCACATGACTTTATTTATCATAGTTAACCCTCAGGCCCGATGTCGGTTGTAGCACTATATCGAATCCAGTAGTACACCTATTTAAGTCTCTGTTAACTTCAAATTGTGATTTATGGGGTATCTACATTCTTCAGCCAACCCCCTGCTGACTCGTTATGTTCCAGCAGAATTAAAAGGGATCACACTTCACAAAAACCTGTAAAAGAATATATTTACAGTCTCATGTGTCTTCCTAAATTCTAATTAGGGTTATATAGTATGTTAACTTTTTTTTTCATTCGATAGTTTAGAACATAAAGGGTGGATTAAAGTAATTAAGTTGTGAAGTTATCTTTAGGTTAGATTGTAAAATAATGAAGCATTCTGCAGAAGAATGGTTTTGAGCCATGTAATTTGATCATCCATAGGGATTATCAACAGTGATGAGTCCCTGCTTTACTGACATCAAATTTCTTACTCATCTTTCCTACAAAACTGTCAAGAAAAGCTTGCAGGAATTAAAAGCAAGGGGGTAGACATACTATAACCATATGTATATGCCCTGATTTTTTTTGTCTTCTTCCTGGGAAGCAACATAGCATGTCCCTGTTCAGGCATTGTGCACAGTGTTATCACAGCAGGGAACAGAATGATTAACTGAAGAAATGTAGTCATATGTTAATAAAGGAGCTGAGTAATAACATGGCAGGTATGCTACAGGGAACTTTTCCTTTGAGAAATTAGACACTGTATGTGGTACTTGTCCCTCCATCTGAAGTCATATCAGTAAATGATGTCTTTCATTCTCCCCTTTTCATTTCTTCCTAGTAACATTTCCTTGCTTCTGATTTTCATTTAAAAAAAAAACACTTCTAGTCATTCTAACCTTTGATAGAGATAATGACTAGAAAATATCATGAAAAGAACAGAAGCACCTAAATTGACTACATAAACAATAACTTGGAATCAATCAACCAAACAGACATTTATAAGAGCCTGCTGTGTGCTAGGATCTGTGCTAGGAACTGGAAATAAAAACAAAGATGAGACTGTTTCTGCCTTTAAGGAGTTTATATTCTACTGGAAGAATTTAAATATGGGATTAAGGAATCCCTTAATCCATTGCAACCGCTTGCATAATTAGCACAGTGCATCTGGAGTCAGAAGACCTAGGTTCACATTCGATCTTAAAGATCCTTTCTAGCTTCTAAATCTTGTGATTTGAAATCATAAAGGAAGAAAGTGGAACTCCTACACTATTATAGCAGTATGAAACATAGCACAGTGCTAGCCAAAACTGTTGACATTTGCTAACTGTTCATAGAGTTGAACTTTGAACAGAAACATGCTTTCTGAAATTATGGAGCAGATAGAAGGAAGCTAACCTAGGACTGACTTACCATAATGTGGTTTACCTTAAAATAACCTATCTCATCATCATATACTTTAATATTGGGTTTTTTTTTTAAACTCTTACCTTCTGTCTTAGAATCAATACTGCGTATTGGTTCCAAGTCAGAAGAGAGCAGTAAGGGGTCTGTTTTAAACAACTACATGGTCATTACATGTTCTTTTGTTGGCATAAATGACCATTATGGGATCTTTTCATGGTTCATTAACTGAAGTGTAAATTTTTAGAAAAATTAGACCAAAGTTAGGAGCAGATCAGTGCCATCAGTAGATTCTGTAATTACTTTGTAGTCTTTCCTTTGTGGAGATTTAAAGAGTTTTTCCAAAAGTAAGTTTACAAGCTGTTTAAAGAAATTGATATCACAGGACCACTAACTGTTAACATGAAAAGCAATTTGTTGAAATGATTATGTATAATCTTGTATTCAAACATTTGTCTTGGCATGGGCTGAACATTTTGAACTTGTTTAAAGTAAGCACCAAATGCAGAAGATCAGATTTTACAGTTAAGTGTTTTTATTTCTGAAGATTATCCAAATCCAGGTAATAACATGTTATAATAGAGTCAAATGTGTATAGCAACTCTAAAATGGATCATCCGTGGGTTGCCATGTACATCTGAATACATTTTGGTAGTAGCAACAAAATTATTATACTGCACATAAAACACTAGTGATTAATCTAGTAAATGACTTTTTGAAAAGCCCTTATGCATTTGAAATATATTAGGACTAGCAGTATGTTATTACCTGGATTTGAATACTATATATGAGAAATCATAATTTATATGACAAAATGACAAAAATATATGACAAAATATAAATAAATACCTCCTGTAAAATCTTGAATGTGACATTGTTAGTCTAGAACATGGATGTTAGTCCTAATATTCAGCATTTGGTTATAAAAGTATCTTATATTCAAAATGGATTGAACGCCTTCCATCTTGTGATTTTGAGCAACTGAATCTAGATTAGTAGTAGGTGAATTGACATTTCTTTCAGATGAGAAAATGTGGAGTTTTTTTTCTATTTGGCAGCCTAGTCTTGACAACATATTTAAAAGCTAGCTAATACGTAGCCTCCTAAGTGGAAATGGGAAAGGACTTTCATAAATACAAGTCTTTTGTTCACCAAAAAGTTCATGTGGTAATGTAAGTGAGTTTTTAAGAGAGAATTTTTGACAAGCATTTAACAAAGTTCATAAATGCATTATATAGTCTGGCCTTTCTTATCACTTAAGTGTATTGATTGAAGGAGGAAATAAGAGCAACTCTTCTTTTAAAACAACAAAACATTTCTATTTAAAAGCATTTTAAAATCAGATGAACAAAAATTCTTGGTTTTCTGTAGAAAACAATTAGTTTGTTTTATTGACAATGAATCACCAGATTGTTTTCTTTCTACCCATATTGTCTAATAACTAGATTGAGTTTGCTAGCGGATGTTTAGTCTATGAGATTTTCTTTTAGGACCAGAGTTTTAAGAGACAGTGTGAGATAATAGAAAGAGAGCCAGCCTCAGAATCAGGAAGGCCTGAATTCAAGTCCTTCCTACCTCTGACTTATATATGGGTTTTGTAACCCAGGGTAAGTTAATTAATTCAGTGCTCTAGGGCACTTTCTTTATCTTTATGGTACAAATCTGCATTGAATGAATGAAAAAGTATTAATTTTTTGTGGAGGATACAGATATAAATGTAAATAGTACATCATACTCTCAAGGAGCTTATATTCTGTTGTTGTAAAGTCATTTTCAGGCCTGCCCAACTCTTTTTGGTCCCATTTGAGGTTTTCTTGACAAAGATACTAGAGTGGTTTGCCATTTCCTCCTCTAGTTCATTTTACAGATGAGGAAAATGAGGCAAACAGGATTAAGTGACTTGCCCAGGGTCATAGGGCTAGTAAACTTTAGAGGCCAGATTTGAACTCAGAAATATGAGTCTTCCTGGCTATAGGCCCAGCATTTTATCCACTGATCCATCTAGTTGCCCACCTTATATTCTAATATATATCAATTATATGGGAGTGATAACCAAGAAGGGGAGTTTTGACTTTGGGAGACAGACTGTGAGTGCAGCCATATCCTTTCCATGAGCAAGGTATTACTTGCTTTCATATTGATCTCACAGCAAGATGAGGAAAGGGTCAGAGAAGCCAGATGCCGAGAGTAGAAAACTGCATGGCATGGCATATGAAGGGCTGGCTAGATAATATTGGGTTAGATGAGTTTGTATGTACTCACTCATACACCAGTCAAGACCAGCCCCAGGGTGGGAATTCTAAAACTGAATGTTTTAACTCTTCCAGGGAGGAGAGGGGAGAAAGGGCCTCTAGATGTCCATTCTGGAGTGTGCTATTCCAGGTGGGATAGGGGTGAGGAGGGGCAGGGCATATATATAAGAGGCCAGGGATGGATGGGTAGATAACATTGGATGAGGGAGTTTCCTTGTTGAGAGTTCCCTAAACCAGTGTAATCACAGGTTTGATTCCTTCTCTTAGTATAGTTAAATTAACTATGGCCAACTTAGGAGATTTTATGAGCTGGGTACATTAGGAACCAAGTCAGATTCATAAAATGATGGTGTACACATCTCTTTTTTTCTAGGGAGATGACAGTCTATCTGCGATTACCTACGAATCAGACTTAGAGATGGTAAGTATACACTTTCCAATCAACTGTATGCTTTTTAGTACCCTGGCAAAATCACTCTTGCAAAACATTCTAGATAGTACTTTGGACCCATACTTCTATAACTATGCATGGATCAGGTTCAGAAGTAGAAATTTAAATATTACTTAAGGTTTGAAAACATGCAGGTTTGAGATTTTCAAAGGAGTAATCTTTACAAATCAAATAACTAAAATTATCAACATTTCATCTATAAACATGAATACTGTTCTGTGGCAGAGTTCAAGCAAATGATAAAGTTAATTATCTCTAACTAGAAAATAAGGACATCTAAATTCCACCTAAGAAAGGCTTCTGTAGTTCTTGTGAGGTCTTAATTTCTAGAGATGTATAACAGCCATTCTATTATGTTAAAAATAGTGTTTCAGATAGAATGTTTTTTGCATTGGTTTCCTCTTCATTAACAGGACTTAAACTTGCTTATGGTGGCAATAACTTGCTATATTAAGAGCAGTAGAAGAAGCTACCAATTATATCTACTTAATTATTGTGGACAAGGAGTTGTGGAATTGTTGAGATCCTCGTTTGGGTAGCATCCTAATCTATCTTAATTCTTAAATTGTCTTGCTTTCTTGCTTTTTTTTTTTATCTCTGTATTATGTATGTGTCTTTGAATCTCCACGTAGCCTTAGAATTAGGCCAAAGAGCTAAAAATGATCCCATTGTGTTATAAGGCTACTCCTTTGCAAAGTCTTCTCCTTTAGTTCAGAGAAGTTTATTGCCCGTATTTTTGCTATGAGAACTCCTTCTGACTCATTACAGAAAATTATCCTGAACTCTTTTACAGGTCATACATTAAGAGTTTCAGTAATGGTATTGTTTTTGTAACTGAAAAATACAACAAATTTTTACATCATTTCTTCTGCCTTTCAGAAATCAAAAAAGAAAGCGTTTCACAAATATCCACCAAGATCACCAAGTAAGTATGATATAGTTCTTCTGATCTTGTATGCCTCTTTAGGCACATAGAAAGTGTTTTACATTGAAAGTATCATATATTCCTTTTTAGCTAAGTTATCTTTTTTAAAACTTTTTTTATTTTTAAATATTTTCCATGGTTATATTTTCTCTCCCTTCCCTCTTCCCTGTCCCCTCCTTGAGCTGATAAGCAATTCCACTGGATTATACATGTGTTATCACTTGATAACTTTTTTCATATTATTGATTTTTGTAATAAAGTTATCTTTTAAAACCAACCCCCCCAATCATATACCCATATAAACAAGTGATAAATCATATGTTTTCCTCCTGTGTTCCTATTCCCATAGTTCTTTCTCTCAATGTGGAGAGCATTCTTTCTCATAAGTACCTCGGAATTGTCCTGGATCATTGCATTACTTAGTAGTAGCAAAGTCAATTACATTTGATCATTCCACAATGTTTCAGTCTCTGTGTACAATGTTCTCTTGGATCTGCTCATTTCACTCTGCATCAGTTCATGGAGGTCTTTCCAGTTCATATAGGAATCCTCCAGTTCATCATTCCTTATAGCACAATAGTATTCCATCACCATCATATACCACAATTTGTTCAGTCATTCCCCAATTGAAGAGCATATCCTTGTTTTCCAATTTTTTGCCACTACAAAGAGTGTGGCTATAAATATTTTTGTACAACCCTTTTTTATTATCTCTTTTGGGGTGCAAACCTAGTAGTGGTATTGCTGGATCAAAGGACATGCAGTCTTTTAAAGCCCTTTAGGTATTATTCCAAATTGCCTTTCAAGAATGATTGGATCAATTCACAACTCCACAGGCAATCCCAAAGTTGCTACATCCCCTCCAATATTTATTATTTCCTTTTACTATCATATTGGCCAATCTTCTAGGTGTGAGGTGGTACCTCAGAGTTGTTTTAACTTGCACTTCTCTAATCAGGAGGGATTTAGAACACTTTATGTGATATTGATAGTTTTGATTTCTTCATCTGAAAACTGCCTATTTATGTCCCTTGACCACTTGTCATTTGGGGAATGGCTTGATTTCTTGTATATTTGTCTTAGTTCCTTATAAATTAGAGAAATTATTAGACCTTTGCCAGAGATTTTTATTATAAAAATTTTTCCCAGTTTGTTGCATCCCTTCTAATTTTAGTTGCATTGGTTTTGTTTGTACAAAATCTTTTAAGTTAATATAATCAAAATTATTCATTTTACATCTTTTAATGTTCTCTTATCTCTTGCTCTTAAATTCTTTCCTTTCCCATAGGTCTGACAGTTATTCTATTCTATGTTCACCTAATTTACTTATAATTTCCCTCTTGGTATTTATCATTTACCTATTTTCAATTTATTTTGGTATAGGGTATGAGATGTTGATCTAAACCTAATTTTTCCCAGACTGTTTTCCATTTCTCCCAGCAGTTTTTGTAAAATAGTTAGTTCTTGTTCCAAAAGCTGGGATCTTTGGGGATTATTAAAAACTAGCTTGCTGAGGTCATTCGCCCCAAGTCTATTCCATTGATCCACCCTTCTATCTCTTAGCCAGTATCATATCATTTTGATGATCATGGCTTAACTAAGCTATCTTTCACTAATGTCCTAAGAAGTTAGGCCAAAATAATTCCTTTCTATGAAAGAATGAGATAGCTCCCTTTCCTGGCTTATATTTATAGGGAGCTCTGTAGGCTTTCATTGAAGTATATCATTTTAGAGTTGGAAGGAATGGCAGAAGTTATCTAGTCTAATTTCTTTGGAAGTCTATTCAATTTTCCTTACTGATTGCCACCCTCCCCCCCAATTTGGTTCCTTATCACCTTCTTCCTACATGACTTGAATAGCCTCCTTTCCCCATTCTCTCCCATTTGTCTTTCCATCCTTCCTGTAGCTTTCACCAGGATCTTCCGTCCTAAAGTGATGGGTTGGTCATGCCACTCCCCTATTCAGAAACTTCTCTTGCCTCTAGGATAAAATAGAAACCGGAAGTTAAGGTTCTCCCTGGTCTGGCTCCAGCCAGTCTTTGAATTTTGTTTCATGTTTCTCTCCCCTCTCCTCTGAACTGCTGTATTTGTGATAGGTTTCCGAGAGGAATTTTTTGTAACTACTGTTTTCATGAGCAAATGCTGTCACTAAGAGCTAATTGTATTTGCTGACTGTCTATTAACAGGCAGTAGTTGAGTATAGGAGCCTGTGGTCACAAGAGTACCTTAGAAACTGTGGGAGTAACAGCTGTCCTCTGGGGACCCACCTTATGAATGTAATGGCAATTTGTGGGGAGTAACCTACACACATTTGTATTTACTTATACATCCCTTTGTCTGCTCCTACTCAATAGCAACTACTGGAGGGCAGGGACTCTCTTTTGTTTGTTTTTGTCTCTCCCAGGACCATGTATGTCCCTAGGGTAGTGCCAAAGCAGTTGACCACTTGGGGGTTAGAGGATCCTGTCTAAAGTTAGGTAGGCTTGTTTTCAGGTGACGTTTACTCACACCTGACCCTTGCTCAACCCTTTTCTGCTTTGCAGCATTTGCCAGGAATTGCACTTTGCTGGCATAGCTTTTGAGAATCACTGTATCAGAAGGAACCAAGATGAGATTTTAGAATAAAATTTCTTGTCATAACTAAAATTAAAAAGACAAAAATATCTCTGTAGTGACTTTCTTTACAGTTAAAAAACACTCTTTTCCTACTTCTTTTGCTGCTAAGATTATCCTATGAAGAGTAGGAACCTTTGAAACTTTAAAGGTTAAAACTCATATGAACTGAGAACAGGAATTCATCAACTAATTAGGATTAAAAAAAAAAACACCCTACCTTCTATCCCAGGCAGAAGAACAGTAAGGGATAGGCAATGAGGGTAAAATGACTTAACCCAGGATCATACAGCTAGCTAAGAAGTGTCTAAGTTCAGATTTGAAGCCAGGACCTTCCATGTCTAGGCCTACTCTCAAACTACTGAGCTACCTAGCTGCCACAACTATTTAGGGTTTGAAAGGACAATGTTAAGAGGTTAAAACAATCTTTCAGTTTACTATCCTAGTGAATAAACTGAAGGATGTGAAAAGAATAGTTTACTAAAACTTGAGACTCTTCTGAACCAGTCTTTCTTAATATTCCTTCTCTAGTCTCATTGACTTAGCCTCATACTCTCTTCTACTTGGTTATGTCATATTTTCTCTTTCCATGTCAATTTTTCTACCCCTTTTTCTCTATCCTCTGTTTCTCTGTCCTCCCCTTTTCCCCCAGGTAATATTTCTCATTTTCCTTTTCTTTTCTTTCCACTAGTTAGTAATTGCTTAAAATATGGAACTGAAGTATACTTTTTAAGTATTTGTTCTAGTTATTTAAGTTTGATTTTTCCCTGTTCTTAATTTTAAAATCAGGTAAGTTTAATTATGTCTCTCTCTAATTAAAATCGTTTTTTTTCTAATTCAACAAACATTAGACATGAACTATTTGTAAGTTATTATACCTGGACAAAATGAAATAGTTCCTACCTTCAAGAAGCTTTCATTCTAGTTGGGAGAGATACAACATGTGCAAACAAATAACTATAATTCAAGGAAAATTGCAGATAGACAAAAATCACTAGCAACTGGATGGGTGGGTGTGGAATCAGAATTGGCTTCTTGGAAAAGCCATTATTTTGGATACTAAATATCAGTTCCAGAGCAGAAGAGCTTTAAAGGCTAGGCAGTTGGGATTAAGTGACTTGCCCTTAATCATTTAGCTAGGAACTGTCTAAGGCTAGATTTGTATCCAGAACCTCCTTTCTTCAGGGCTAGTGCTCTATCAATTGAGCCATCTAGCTGCCTTTCTATATTAAGTCTTAAAAGAAGATAAGAATATCAAAGACTACATTCAAGGCTTGGAGAGTAGCAATTTAAAATAGGACACTGAGTTTCAAGTTTTGCCAAACACCAGTAGTCCAGTTTGATGGGGGCATATTGTTTATAAGGGAATTATGAAATGAGGCTGAAAAAGTAAGTAGAAGGCAGATTTCAGAGGGCCTTAGATGCCAGGATTTCTATTTTGGTTTCCTAATTATCCTAGGTTTCTTTATCTATGAGGAGGAATTAAATTCAATGGCCTTTAAGCTCCCTTGTAGTCACAAATCTATGATCCTATGATCTGTGAGTCTAACTTTAGTTACTTTTAACTTCAGTCTCCAACTGTCACCATTTTGCCATTTCACTGATACTTTAATCATCTCTCCTCCTAATGTCCCTGTTTTGGTTGAGAGTATCACTATTCTCTCAAACACTTACTTGAAATCTTGTGGTAATCATTGAATATTCCTTCTCCCACACCCCTTATATCAGATTAGCTGCCACAGTTTCCCTCTGAACTTTCTTTCACATTTAGGCCTCTTTTTTCATTTTCACTTTCATCATCTTAATTAGGACCTTTCTTACCCCTTGCCTGCACTTCTGTAGTAGCCTCCTAACTTAACTGTTCTGCCTACCTCCCCTCTATGATTCTTACAGCTGCCTGAGTAATCTTCCTAATGTACAGTTTTGATTCTGTAACTTTTCTCCCACTTTAAAACTTTATATAGTGGTTTTCCACTGTCAGATGAGTAAAATGCAAACATTTTAGCTTGGTTTTCAAGACCTCCTACAGTTTAGTTCTAGTCTACCTGTTATAAATAAAAATTAATCTGGAGGCTTATTACTAGATTTATAAGCATTTATTAGTAAAGAGAGAGAGATAGAGGGTTTTCAGCCTTTCTAACTTTAGGGAAAGATCCAATCCTCCATTGCAGCCTGCTCGCCTGCTTGCCAGAGATCAAGAGATAAGGTAAGAGCTCAGAGGAAAACATCAGCCCAGCGACAGGTACAGAAGCAAACACAGCTACTCAGCTTCCTTTGCTGGCTCTTCAAAATCTCTAGCTCCTCTCTCCGTAGTGACGTTGCGCTGACTGTGGCACATTGACGCTGGGACACCGAGGGACCCAGGCATCAGACCTTCAGACAAGCCACGTGACTCTGTGACTCCTATGTCCCGCCACTAGTGTGTGCGAATCCAAGTCCCCTAAATAATTACCTCACACATACCTTTTCACCTATATTTCACAATACTTCCCTTCAAGTATTATTCTACACTCCAGCCAAACTGGACAACTGGCATTTCTATAATTTCATCCTACCTTCTACCTCCATGCATTCGTTTCCATTTCTGGAGCCCACATCTCCACACTTTGAAATTGTTCTTTTCCAGGTCTAGCTCAGGAGCTAACTTCATAAAGCTTTTCCTGATCCCTTTAGCTAGAAGTGTATTCTCCCTCAAATTTCTCAGTCTCAAATTTGAAAGGGACCTCAGAGCCATCTAGTCCAACCATCATTGAAAAGAATCTTTTCTACAGTATAACTAACTAATGGTTATCCAATGCCTGCTTGAAGTCCTCCTATGTAGAGGAACCTACTAGCTCTGGCAGTCCATTCCACTTTTAGATAACTTTAATTGTTAGGGTTTTTTTCTTTACCGCAGACCAAAAGTTTCCTCCTTGCAACCTCTACCCACCACATCACTCTGTTTGTCCCCTCTATTCACTTAATCATACTTTGTCTTTTATTGTAGTTATTTGTATACATATCTGTTCCTGTCCCCAACCCTCCTTTTGATGGTAAGTTCCTTGAGGGGTAAGAATAGTGTTATCTTTCATCTTCATATCCCAGCACCTAGGAGAGTATTTTAACAGTTATTATATACTTAATAAATGTTATGTGAATTGACCCTCTGGGTAGTGCTCAACAGATTTCCCCCCCGCCCCAGTCTATCAGCCCTCTGAAGAGCAGCTTTCCAATTCCTTCTATAATTTTTTCTTAAAATCCTGACCTTCCATTTTAGAATCAATACTGTGTATTGGTTCCAAGGCAGAAGAGCTAGGTAAATGGGGGTTAAGTGATGCCCAGGGACACATAGCTAAGAAGTACCTAAGGCCAGATGTGAACCCAGGACCTCCCATCTCTAGGCCTGGCTCTCAATCCACTGAGCCACGTAGCTGTATACATTCCCTACCCACCCACCCCCTACCCCTACCACCCCAACCCCAGTCCCTTCTGTAACTTTTAATAGATATTCTATTCTTTAAAACTTAGCTCTCTGACTTATGGTTTATTTTCATATATTAACAGCATATTTTTCACATACCCATGTTGTGAATAATATAATTGACTGTCTTAAAGCACAGCTAATCAGGTAAATTATTAATTAAAATTGAGTAGTAGTTTCTTTATCGTTCTTGATCATAACTTCTCTACCATTACTGAAGTGATTGATATGCCCAAACTGCCATTTGTCTATAGGTAAAACAGATGTTTTTCCAATCAAACTTAAAGTAACATTTGCAGAAATGTGTGGTGTATGTCCTGTCTTATATTTAATATTGCTGTAATATGCATACTACCAAATCATAATCATCTGTTTATGCATCATTTATTTTGGAGTTATCTGTAGTACAATTTAAATTAAGGATTGATTTCCTTTTGCAACATGGCAAATTCTGTCTGGTATGTTCTCGGGGAATAGATCTATTTTCATATCAGCCTGAGCCAAACTTAATTATAAAGGTAAACCATTCCCCAAAAGCATATATTGTATTTTTTAGATAATTTTATTACCCATGATTTTGCATTCACATGAATGGTAAAATTGAGAGTTTGCTATATCATTAAATAAAAATAACATGTGGGCAAGAGTATAATATGTACAAAGAATCACATTTTTAAACTTTCTCATTTTTGAATCATCTCTGTGAATGGTCTTCCAGCTACAATGATCATTTATTTATTATTGTTCCTGAAAGGCAAACATTTGGGAGTGTTAGGAATATTCGAGCCAGATCAGTTTAACTGTATTTGATTAAACATTACTTTGGACTTTTGTATTTGATTTGTATACACATCCAGTACAGTTTTTCAAATGGTTTGGGTTTGGCATATTTATAATTATCTTGTTTGGGATATCAAGTATATTATATATAATAACTTGGTCAGATTATTGAATTTGAGCAAGTTATATATAACATGCTACTATGTATATTACATATATAGTTATAATTATATGTGTTATTTAGAGTATACTACAAATAATATACTACCATAATATACAAAGTTATATATAACCTATCAAGTATCATGATTACTGAATCAATTTTCTACAAATTTTGACCTGTAGAAAATAAATGAAAAAAATAATATAAATTTTTTTCTGAATTTTTCTTGGCTTATACATTTATAATTCTAAATGTATTTTGAGCAAGATAATTTTACCCTTATAAAAATTTTTGTTTCATAGAAAATTTATTGAGGGACAAATAAATGGTATTTTGTCACTCTAACATCATCTGGTTTTTTTTTAGAGTCCCCCTATCACACTAAGCCTAAACAGATCACATCTTGGAGATATTTAAAGGCAACAGGGACAATGCCTCTCAGTGGCAGGATGGCTTTAACCCCACAGAAACTATGGCTTGGACCTTCAAAACAAGGTATGTGACTGCTTTAATCCATTGCCTCCCTGCTGAGAAATTCTCCCAGGAGAATTTCTGAAAATTTGGAAGATGGCCTAGAATTCAACTTATTATTATAGAATGCTATTTATTTTTCTAATGCTTTGAATTTGGTAACTTTTATTCACTCCTAAAGCATTTAGCACTTCTGTCATGTCAAATATAGATTGTTATGCTTTCTCAAACTAATTGATTGTACTTTTTGTTTTTGAGCAATGTGAAGTTAGGAGTGCTGCCATAACTTCCCTTAGCCTAGGAACATTAATCAGTTCAATATTATTATAGGGTAAATCTTGACCTCTGTTGTGCTGATAGCATATTAAATTCATGCTATTTTCTTCTCAGGGAGTTTGACTCAGCTTGTGAAATCACTACTGGATTTAGGGCGTGTATGGATTAACCCCACTAGTAATACTCCAAAATATTTAAAGGCAACTTTGAATAAAGAAGCAAAAGCTCAAACATTGTTAGCAATGATGAGCATATCAGTGGTAATAAAAATCACTTTTCATGAGTAAAAGCAATAGAAACTCTGGGTCTATGTATATAACTTTTGGCAAGGCCAGATTTTGACAGGTAAAGTATGATGAATACGAAGGTGTGGCATTTCTCTGTAAGAATAATATTAGTACTGCCAAAACTTAGAATAAATAGAGATTAGAGGTGAATATTAAGGACAACATAAAGGATTTTTTTAGCCATTATGGGATGGGCCAGGGAAAGGAGGGCAAAGGATTAAAAAAAGGGATAGAACCACTGCTCTGATAGTAACACAAAGGAGAGAAGACAAAATTATTCAGCTTTTTATTTTGCTTTTGTTTTCTCTGCCAGAAAGTATGATCTTTGGATTGGAAAGATAAAGATATTTAATAGGGAGATATAAGAGGTGTATTGGTCCTTGATGAGTTTGGCTCATTAGACCCAGACAACACTAAAATCTAGAGTACTGAACTAATTTTTGAAAATGTGAAGAGTAGTCTATAGAACATAGAACTATGAGTGTGACTACAATTTCTGGCAAATTCTAGAATGCATTATTAAAGGGATTCTTTATGAACATCTACAAAGGGAAGCAGTAATCATAAAGAACAGCTTGCCTTGATCGAGGAGAGCTCTTGCCAAGCTAACCTCCTTTTCTTTTTGACGGAGTTATTAGACCAGTAGGGAATTCTATAAAATAATTTCAACAGGAACAAAAAATAATAGCTGGTTTTTGTAACACTTTAAATTTTGTAAAATGCTTTATGTGTACTATCGCATTTGATCCTAACAGCAACTCTTGTGAGGTAGGTACTATACTGGTTATTATCATCATTTTACAAATGAAGAAACAGACTCTGAAGGTAAAGTGTCTTTTCTGTAGTCACAAGACTAGCAGATGCTAGAGGGCAGATTTGATCCGAAGGTTAATGACTTCAAATTGAGCATTCTAACTACTTTAGCACCTTCTCTTGTATGCCATGCTTATAGAGTAGATCGAGAGATATGGAATAGATGATTTCCAATACTTAGATTTAGAACTAGTGAAGTAATGAAAGCCAAAGAGTATTCTCATTCATGATTGAAGGTCAAGCATGAGGGAAGCCTCTGGTAGAGATTTCTGTCCTCAGCACTCCTCACTTCAAGAATTTTACCACTAAATTGGATGAAGGCATGCTTAATCAGATTTTCAGAAGATACATGAACCTTGGAGGAGGGATAGGTGTCACACTGGTTATGGGTAAGGATGACAAAGTATTTCAACAGGTGGAAATCATAGACTGACTCTAATAAGATGACCATGACATCTAACAACGTATATGTAAAATCCTGTTGTTTAGTTTCAAATACTAAATTTCACAAGTACAAGATTGGGGAGGCATGGCTAGGCAAAAGTTCTTATGTGAATTGATATGGGAGTTTTACTAGACTAAAAACTCAAGATAATTTCATAGTTCAACATAGAAGTAAAAAAAAGCTAATGGAGTTTTAGACTGCATTAAGAAGCTTAGTATCTATGGATATGGAATATGGATATGGAAGATTATAATCCTGAACTATTCCCTGAACAAACTGCATGTGGAATATGGTGCTCAGTTTTGGGCAGTAGAGTAACAAACTAGAGAGCATCTTGAGAACAGTCGGGATGGTGAGATGATCATGCCAGATGAAGATTGGTTGGAGAAACTGGGATGCTTAGTCTGTAGAAGAGAAGACCAGGGAAAGAAAGAAACAACCACTTAATAAGCATTTACTGTGTGCCAAGCACTGTCTTTAAATGCTTTACAAATATTGCCTCCATTAGGAAAATGAGATCATAATTGATCCTCACAACAACCTTGACAGGTAAGTATTATTATCATCATTTTACATTTGGAAAAAACTGAAGCAAATGGAGGGTAAGTAATTTGTTCAAGGTCACATAAATAGTTAGGTTCTAAGGTCAAATTTGAACTCAAGTCTTCTTGACTCTAGACCCAGTGCTCTATCCATTGTACCACCTTGCTGTATGGGGATGTGATAGTCATCTTCAGGTAATTGAAGAGATGACATTCAGAAAGGGATTAAACTTATTTTTCTTGGCCCTAGAGAAGAGAACTAGGAGCAGTAGAAGGATTATTTTGTTTTTTTGTTTGTTTTTCTTAAACCCTTACCCTCTGTCTTAGTATCAATTCTGAGAGAGAGGAGCAGTTATGGCTAAGCAATTGAGGTTCAGTGAGTTACCCAGGGTCCCACAGATAGGAAGTGGCTGAGACTAGATTTGAATGCAGGGCCTCTCAACTCCAGGCCTAGAACTCTAACCAGCAAGCCACCTAGCTGCTCCTAAAACTTCAGTTTTAAAACCTTAAATTCTAATTCCTTTTCCTTGTGCTCCATTCATGTTACCTTACTCTTTTGAATTGTTGGTCATTATATTTTAAGCTTAAATATTTATTGAACATGATCATGTTAATTGTCCTTTGGAAATAAGGATTTGGGTAGCTAGGTGGCACAGTGGGTAGAGTGCCAGGCCTAAAGTGAGGAAGATTCCTTTTCCTGAGTTCACATCTGGCCTCAGATACTTACTTAGCTGTGTGATGCTGAGCAACTCACTTAACCCTTTTTGCTTCAATATCCTCATCTGTAAAATGAGCTGGAGAAGGAAATGGCAAACTACTCCAAAAAGAATACCCCAAATAGGGTCATAGAGAGTTGGGACATGATGGTAACAATTGAACAACAAAGAAATTCACAATCTTTGTCTTGGGAGCCTCAAATCTGGACAGTTTAAACTTAAATGTTAAAGTCTAAATGTTTTACTATTATAATTTCCTTTTATTTATTATACTTTGTGTTACCATCCTTATTTTTCTCAATTTTTACTTTTTCTTTCTGTCTCTGGGAAATTTCTGTGATTAATTTTGTGTTACAATATAGATTCTCTAAAAAATCCTATAAAATGCTTAGTATTATATGTAAAAAATTATCCTTATGCAACTTAAATTTTTCTCTTTATCTTTATCTGAAGTATTGAAATCCTGGTTATAGTAAAGCTAAGAATTTTTGTTCTTTTCTAAATAATCTTAGAAATGACTTGCTTTGTTTCTTTTTCTAGGTCATAGTCCCGGTGCCCCTGTTTATAGAGAGAAGGAAGATATGTATGATGAGATTATTGAATTAAAGAAGGTAGTGTTTCTTTTTGTTCTCTATTGTTTTTAAACAAGGAAAACTTCTGTCATTGGATAAAAAATATTCTTGACAGGGAGGCTCTCTTTCAACTCAAGAATCAAATGTAGATTCCTTTTCCACTTAAAGCTCTTAACCAATTGGCCCCTTCTTATATATATTACTACTTCTCTCCCTGCATTCTGTAGTCTGGCCATACTGACCTACTTGCTGTTCCTCACATGTGAAATTCTGTAGTCAGTTGTGTGCCTTTGTACTGGCTGCTTCCCTATCCATGAAATGATCTCCCCATCTCCCTTCAACCTCTCAGAATTTCTGACTTTCTTCAAGACTTTAGCTTCTACAGGGCAGAAATTGTTTTAAGTTCTTTGTTAACCAGGGAACCCACTTCATATCCTACATCTTAACCTGCTAGAAGGACTTGTTATGATTTTATTTTTATTCATAATTTTATACATATGAGATTTATATATATAAACGTACATACATACATACATATTTTTATCTAGAATTTTCTCTCTCTTGTTTGGTTTTTGGATTTTTTTTGAGAATTGATTTATATGCCTCATAGTTCAGCCATGCATCCTGGGGTGATTCTAGTGTTGGTCAACACCCTTTTTAGGGGAGGATTGTATAATTATCCTAAAATCCAAAGTTTAAGATCTTCTAAAGTAATTTTAGGAAAAGAAAATCACTAATACCCTGAACCAAGAAAATGGATCTTCTGGAGAAGATACCATAAGAATGCCTACAGAAATCACACACTACATTAAGAGATCCAGAACAAATTTTTGGATATAATGATCTGAACCAAAGGAGATCAAATCTATCATAATGATTGTAAACTCTTATGGAAAAGGGGAGTGCCCCCAATTGGCTTTTTGCCAATGCATCTATCAATCTTTTTCTTCTTTCCCTCTTTCTTTCCTTCTTATTCCCCAAATTGTTGTAATTCCTTCTACATAAGGTGCAATATTTTATACCTCTTTAGTGAGAGAATCTTTAAATGTAAAGACTCTGTATGTAGAATGATTCATTGGGGAGACCTGACATATTAATCTCCTAGAAAACCCAAGTGAGGAGATTTAACATGCTGGTCTCCCAAAGAATCAAAGCAGGGGGTGTAAATTTCCTTCACATAATTCCCCCTCCCCACCTACCACTTTATGGGGTCTCACAAGTGTTATCATCTGTCAACTACCTGCATACCTGGCATCAGCCCTGAATGTGACCCTGAAGGCTAGGCCAGGAGTAGGAGTTGGGGAGCCTGAAAGTTATAAAAAGAATTAAGCAGGAAGTTTATACATCTTCTTCACGGGACTTTTCTCATTCCTCTCAGCAGCTAGTGTCTTCTCATTTGAGGTTACCTTTCATCTTCCTTGTATGTATTCCCTTTTATACACACATTGTCTCTTCTATTAGAATGGATTCTACAGGGAAAGAACTGTTTTTGCTTTGTCTTTGTATCTCCAATGTATAGCACAGTCCTTGGCACAGAATAAATGCTTAATAAGTATGTGTTGATTAATTTATAATACAAAGCATACATTGGCCAGAAACATACCAAAAGTTTCAACTTGTAGCCATTTGAGTTCATTCAACTAAGGTGTATATTCACTGAAATTCATTATTGATAAACTTATTTGATACATTATTTAATTAATATTTCACATGCTATTGATAAATATATTTTTATATTCTCAGATTAGTCTTAGATGAAGAGGATAGGTAGTCCCTCTTGTCAATACTAACTCTACTTGTGCCCTTTCTCTCCTCCCTTCCCACCCATAATCACTTGCTCCTTTAGTCATCCTCTCTCTCTTTAATCTCCAAAATCCAGAAGCAAATTTTGGCTGAACATGAAAAAGAACTACCTAAAAACTCCATCTACTTAACATAATGAATTCCGTTTTACTTAAGATACTTAAGGAGTACTGGCTAAGCTGTCAGGGAATCTATTGAATCTATTGAATCTATATTTTGTATGGTGCTGTATTAGAGACTTTGAAATTCCCATTTTACTGTAAGATTTTATGATCATTTTCACAGTGACCTTTATGGGAGATTCTCTTGGATTTCACCTGCACATACTAAATGATGTGAAAAAAAAAAAAACAATTCATTTATGTAAACATTGTGTCAAGTTTTGGGGATACAAAGACAAAAACAAAACAGTCCTCAGCTACAAAGGTTAACCATGATGCCAAAGATGATCAGTTCTATGAAGACCTATAACAACTTCTAGAAATAACATTTAGAAAAAGATTTCATTCATTGAAAATTGGAATGTTAAAGTAAAAAAACCAAAAGATAATTAAGATAATAGTCAAGTTTGCCTTAGAGTACATAATGAAGCATGACAGAGACTTACTGGAGTTTTGCCAAGAAAACTTGCTGGTCATAGCAAATACTTTTTCCTTTTCTCTCTTATTTTTAAAAATTATTTTCTTTTTTTATTACATGTACATTTTTCTTAACAATTGTGTTTTAAAATTTTGAGTTCCAAATTCTGTCCCTTACTTCCTTTCCCCTTCATTGAGAAGGAAAACAGTTTGATGTTAAGTTATTATAAATATGTAGTTATGGAAAACATTTCCATATTAGTCATGTGAAAGAAAACATTGAGAAAAGAAAAAAGTATGCTTCAATCTGCATTGAGACTCCATTAGTTCTTTCTCTAGAGGTGAATAGCATTTTTCATTTTGAGTCCTTCAGAATTGTCTTAGATCATTGTATTGCTGAGAATAGCCGAGTCATTTATAGTTGATCATTGTATATTATTGCTGTTACAATATACAATTTGCTCCTGTTTCTGCTTACTTCACTTTTCATCAGTTCATGTAAGTCTTGAGGATTTTCTGAAATCTTTTTGCTCATCTTCTCTTATATCCAAATATTCTTTTTCAAGAACCAAAAAAGCAACTCTACACATGAGCATCTCCAGATCAATATCAAGATCAGATTGATTATATACTTTGTTGACAAAGATGGAGCTTTGATTCAGTCAGTTAAAACAAGACTGGAACTGACCGTGTCTCAGATAATGTGATTCTTACTGCAAAGTTCAAATTGAATAAAGTAGGGGAAACAATCAGACCATATAGGGGTATCCCTTATAAATATGAAGTGAAGTGATGAATACATTTAAGGGATTAGATATGGTAGATAAGAGTGCCTGAAGAACTATGGTCTTAGTATCCTACAGGAGGCAACCAAAAAAAAATACCAAAGGAAAAAAGAAGAGGAAGAAAGCAAAATGGTTGTCTGATGAAGCTTTACAAATAACTGAAGAAAGGAGAATGAAAGGAAAAAGAAAAGATAAAACTAACTGAATGCAAAATTCCAGAGAATAGTAAGGAGGGATAAAAAGATTTTCTTAAATGAGTAATGCAAAGAAATATAAGAAAACAAGATGGAAAAAACAAAGATCTATTCAAGAAAATTAGAAATATCAAGGGAATGCTTCATGCAAAAATAATGGGCATGATAAAAGACAAAAATGATAGGAAATTAACAGAAGTAGAAGAGATTAAGGAGAGGTGGCAAGAATATACAGAAGAGATCTTAATATCACCCATAGCCACAGTGGTATGGTTACTGATCTAGAGCCATACATAGTAGTTTGGTATACTTTTTCATGTGATTATTGATAGTTTTGATTTCTTCATCTGAAAACTGCCTTTTCATGTCCCTTGACCATTTGTCAATTGGGGAATGGATTGATTTTTTGTAAATTTGACTTAGTTCCTTATATATTTGGGAAATTGAACCTTTGTCAGAGTTTTGTTAAAAAGATTTTTTTCTCAGTTTGTTACTTTCCTTCTAATTTTGTTTGCATCGGTTTTGTTTTGTACAAAACCTTTTAAATTTAATATAATCAAAATCATTCATTTTACATTTTGTAATGTTCTCCATCTCTTGCTTGGTCAGAAGATACTATTCTGATGACAGAAGATGAAGAATTTAATAAGCCTCTTGCTGAAGGTAAAAAAGGAGAGTATAAAAGCTGGCTTGAAGCTTAACATTAAAAAAAAAAAAACTAAGATCATGGCAACTAATTCTATTATTTCCTGACAAATAGAAGAAGAAATGGAAGCAGTATCAGATTTCATGTTCTTGGACTTACAAATCATTGCAAACAGGGATGGCAGACATGAAATTAAAAGGCACTTGTTCCTTGGAAGGAAATGTATGACATATGGACAGCAAATTTAAAAGTAGGTGTATCATCTTGCTGACAAAAGGGCTGAATACTCAAAGCTACAATTTTTCCATTAGTGACGTATGGCTGTGAGAATTGGACTATTAAGGAAAACTAAGCACCACAAGAACATTGCTTTCAAATTGTGGTGTTGGAGAAGACTTTTGAGAATCCCTTGGACAGGAAAGAGATTGAATCAGTCAACACTTAAAGAAATTAATTCAGACCACTCATTGGAAGGACAAATACTGAAGCTGAAGCTTAAATACTTTAGCCACAGAATGGGAAGGCAAGACTCATTGGAAAAAGCTATGATATCAGGAAAGATTGAAGGCAAAAGGAGAGAGGGAAGGCAGAGGATGAGATGCATAGTGTCATGGAAGCAGTGAGCATGAGCTTGGCCAGACTTAGGGTGATAGTGGAGGATAGAACACACCCAAACAAATGAAAAGAATAAATATAAGATCATTTTGAGAGGAAATGCACAAACATCTTTGGGATAAGAAAAGTTTTGTGTACGAGTTTGATGTTAATAAACTCAAGATGTGAGGATTCCACTTTATAATCTGGAGCACTGGATACCACATTTTAGCAAGGCCATTGACAAGCTGGATTGCATCCAAAGAAATATTACCAGTATGATGAGGAAAACCTCAAACGGGATTTGGTAACTGGCATATCAAGTATGTGAAAGATTGTCATGGAGAAGAGAGTTTATACTCATCCTTATTGATTAAGAGGGCAGCAATAGGAGCAACAGGGGGAAAAAAAATTCACACATCTTTTTGATCAAAAGGGAATTTTTAAGTTCAAATGTCAAAAAAGACATTTGAGTATCAGTGCAGAAATTTTACTGTTGAACACTTTATTTTTAAACTTGGAGTCAATTTATTTTAATTTGTTTACTTCAGTAGTGTCAGAGTCAAGTGAAAACTCATTAGAGCTGCATATTGATTTTGAAAACCTCAAATGAACATTATCTGTATTGTATGTTTATTTTGTAAGGCATTTACCAACTACAGTTGTGGTAAGGTTTGATGTCTCTGATTTACATATCTCTTATTATTTGAATCTTAATCATACTATCTTTTAATTAATCATTTTTGGCATTCTGCTTAAAAACAATTAAGATGATGCTTCTAGCTCACCGTCCATAGTTCACAGCTTCTCAGCTGTCTTTCCGGTGGTGGTGATGAGTTATACTAACGATTCACAATTTCTCACCCAACCTCTTTTTATACATTTGCGAGCGTACAGTTGATCAGTGAACAAATTTTCTGTCTTAAGGTAATTAACCTGTATAGAAATGGCTCTAGTTCTTCAGGCCTTCATTGTCTCTCATGTGTACTATTTCTGTTTAATAGATTCCTAATTGATCTCTACTTTAAGTCTTTCCCCTAAACCTGAAGTATAAGTCTGATTTTGTCACTTCTCTGATCAGTAAATACCAATAGTTCCTTATTACCTTTAGAGTCAAATCCTGTTTTTAACAATTAGAACAATTAGTCAGGGCTATTCTGGAGCTAGTGCATACTGACTCATGAGAACCAGTTGTTAAATTTGCAGTGAGTATTTACATCTCAGAAATGAGCCCTATGAGAATGCCTTCCACATAGTAGGCACTTAGTAAATGCTTAATTAATTGGATTAAATCCAATTTTGACTTGAGCACTAGAGGACTAAGCTGTCTAGCCTAAACCTAGCACTGTGGATAAGGATTAAAAACTCAACAGTATATCTTTGTATTTGACTTTCTAGGATATAGTTTTTTAGAGCCAAATTTGTAGGTTTTTATTTTTGTTTTTAGTCATTACACTCTCAAAAAGGTGATGTGGATTTTATGAAAACAAAACTTCGACGATTAGAAGAAGAAAATAGCAGAAAGGATCGGCAGATTGAACACCTCCTGGATCCTAATCGAGTAAGTTGCGTAGTCCTTATTGTTGTAATTCCCTTGGTAAAGAGTATTCAGAGTCATTAATCACATAGAGCAGAACTTCCTCAGATACTTCCTAGCTGTGTGATCCTGAGCAAGTCATGTAACCCCTTACTTCTCTTCTGCCTTGGAACCTATACTTTGTATCTATTCTAAGACAGAAAGTAAAGGTTTTTTAAAAAACACTTGAGGGTACTCTAGATCCATAGGATTAGGTTATGGTAGGATTTATGTGCTACTAGCAGTGAAAGATCTAGACAAACTCAGTGGATGTTCTGAGCAGATTTCCATTTGTAATCCTCTGATCTGTAGCCTGCCCAGTCAACCAGATAGTGGAATTGGCCACACAACCATCATGGGTCCAAAACTTATCTGCTTAGCCATGCACCCGTACTAAGGGAACTATGAAGCAGGTAAAGGAATGGCCTCCTGGAATTTTTGGAATTACACCTGCATTTATTTAGGGAGAGTCAATGGAAAAGATACAGAACTTACCAATTAAGAACCATGGGGTCCTTCATAATAGCCCATCTTTTAACTTCTTATAGGGATGGTCATAATGAAGTTTGCTTTGGGCAATTTCTAACTCTCAAAGGAGCTATTGACCATGGGCAGGCTGGGGGAATGGAGCATGTGACACCAGATTATGATTAAAGGAAAGTACCAGAAATGAAATGAAACTAGTAGTTGGTCAGAAGAGTGTGTTATAACTGGCAGCATGCACAGAATTATTAAAAAAAAGAGTTCTGGCATGGACAGAAGGATGGTCTAGTTGTGTGATAGTATGAGCTCTAATAGCAGGAATATTGCTATAGGGTGCAATTTATTAATTCAGTTTGGGAATCAGTTATATAGTAGAAAAGAGTATCTTTACTCGGAGGACTGTCCAGAAGTGTGTTGCCCAGATGTGTATGATATAAACTGAGTTTCATGACCTATTATTGTATATGAGAAGATAATCTCCTAAAAGTAAAAGATCTCCCAAAAGAGTTGTGGGTGGTCTTTTTGCCAGTGAAGATCCAACACAGAGGAGAAAGTGGGCCAGTTTGATTATCATAGCAAAAGGTCATAGATTTGGAACTGGAAAGAACCTTAAAGGCTATAGTTCCAATCTCTTCATTTTACAGATGTGGAATTTAAGGACATGTAACATGTCTGGGGTTGCATAGCTACTAAGTATCTGAGGCAGGATTTGAGCCCAAGTTTTCCTGAACTTGAATCTAACACTCTATCCTTTACCCAGTGTTTCTTCTAGGGTGTCTACTGCTATCATAATGGAGTCCTGGTCACTGGATTGGGGCAAATCCATGATGAAATCCAGGGACACTGTCAAACATGATTGGGGAGGTATTATAAAAAGTATCATCAGAGACCCTATTAGTCTAAACTCCATAGTTTTCCAAACCAGGTTCTTGGCCTGAGCCTGGACCTAGTATTCATCCATACAGATTTGTCATATGCTCACTAGGTGATATCATGATATACCCAAAGCCTTCTTGAAGAAGACCTCTTTGTCTTTCCTCAGGGTCTTGCACATAGTAGACACTTATTTAAAAAAAGGTTTGTCAGGTGAGTTGTGGTTTGGCCATCAAAAGGCATGGGTAGCCAAATGAAAGGTCCTATTTATGAATTCCCCCTATTTAGCCAGCCCATTTTGTGGCAGAGACAGGGGAACATACTGATGGAAGTGGATGTATAAGAGTCCATCAGGGATGATTTCCCTCTCTGGATTGTTAGATGAACTCTGGAGTGAGGTTGTCATATATTCCTGGGTATCCACAAGGACTTCCTAGGTTGCTTTGTCCAGGCAGTTCTGTTCTGTTTGAGGTTTTGATTTATAACCTGAAGGGTGTTCCCACCAAATCTCCTCCTTGTGGGAGCTACTAGATCTATTGATTTTTGTAGCCTTAGCTCTGTGGGATCTTTGTCATATCATCATTGAATGTCTTTAGCAGGTCACTTTCCCATCAAGAATTCCAGGCAGAGTGACTAATAATCATAGGATGGGAAGCAAATTTTCATTTGGTTGGTAGGAAAGCCAGTTTAGGATGGGAAAGCATTGACTTTTTTTCTTTTGGAGCCACCACTTTGGCTAGTTCAGATCCAAATCTATGATCTCTGGAAATGGTCTGCCAATAGTCCTTAGTGACTTGACTTTATCCATTATCATCCTAGAATAAGGGGAAGGGAGATGGTTATGGGATGAGCAAATAAAATGCACTCTTGATTAGTAAAAGTATCCAGAGGCCTAATCATGTAATAAATAAGCTGAATGGTATATCCAGTAGAATCAGTTGTGGATCAAGGTTAGATGGTAATACACAGAATTACATTGATTAAGGAGCTAGGTTAAATTTTCAGTGGAACTTGGATAATCTATAGTAATTATAACCAAGCCAAAAGGTCCCTTTTTTGGCAAATTACAAGGAGTAGTTAGCTGGTCCTGCACGGCTAGTAGTATGGAGACGTGTTATAAATGCCTAGGCCGGCTCTTATGCACCCCTGTGCATTTACCAATATTGTATGACTTGCTTATGGACAATAATAACTGGGCTCATTCATTTAACTCATGGTTCAACTTTTTTTTTTGGTATCAGTCAACCCCTAAGATTGGGGGAACTGTAAATTTCTATTCCTCAGATTAGGTGAATTTTTTTTTAAATCAATGAAATCTGAATTGCACAGACTTTTACAAAAATATTATTTTTTTTGCTACAGGGCTGTGAATTTGCCCGGAGTATGGTTGACAAAAGGCCTGGTACTGGCTGGGTAAGTGTGATCTCCAGGAAGGCAAATAACTTTCCTGCTGAAACCTTATTAAAATGCCAACCAACATTCAGATGAGAGCTATTCCTTCCTTAAAGAGATTACAATGATAGGTGTGGAGGAAGAATACTGAGATGCTCATTCAGAATATATGTGAGCACTCTGCCCAGTGGAGACTGTTTTTCTTGCAGTCATATCTGGAGAGAATTAATTTTACAGTACAATGGGTGCTGGACGCTAGGGGCAGAAGAGAAACCCCTGCTATTTCCTTGTGGGCTGTAACTACTGTCTCGGAGTTGAGAATAGAATGGTCAGAAGCTCCAGGAAAACTTGTAGTAAATTCTTAACCTTGGAGGTGATGTTTCCCATTGCTTCTTTATGTTTTGTTTGTTTTTAACCTTTACCTTCTGTCTTAGAAACAGTTGATTCTAAGGCAGAAGAGCAGTAAGGGCTAGGCAATTGGGATTAAGTGACTTCTTGCCCAAGCTCACACAGCTAGGAAGAGGCCAGGTTTGAACCCTCACCCTGTCTCTAGACCTGGCTCTTTATCCATTGATCCACCTAGCTGCCCCTCCTATGTAGTTTTCAGAACTGTTATGCCGGAGTGCTTTGAAATTGTTACAGGCTTTAACTCTTTTGTCTCAGGAGAAAGATTTTAGGCCTGACAATAATATTTGAATATCTGAGCTACAGTCAGAACCCTGAGGAAAGACTCCTAAATGGAAAGATGTCAAAGGGAGACATTCCTTCCATGGTTTTCCTGTAGATGCAATTTGTAGTAAAGTGGGTTTCTCTGAGGTACTTAACAAGACAGACTAATCAGTGCCCTTCTGCTATGGGTGACAGTTTATTAAAATAATATTGTTTAAGAAAAATTAATGCTATTTCCAAAATTGATACTAAAAACAGAGTATGGGGTACACATAGTTGCAAGTTGTGTTTTTACTATCTGAAGCAAGTGAGGAGAGAAATGGGGTTCTACTGGAGTGGAGTGTTATATATGCTGTCAAGTGAATGTGGAGAAATCATAAAGGGTTGTTCCTTTTAATTTGACAGCCATGAACAGTATTGTCTAAAAAATAGTTGCCAAAGAATTATACCTGCCTTAAAAAAATTTCTTTTGTTAATGAACTCTCCTGTTCCTATATATTCTCTTGGTTATAGTGATAAACATGTTTAGGATTTCATTCTTGTTTTGGTGTACTGGTAGCTGTCTGCAGTATGTTTGCTTAAATTTAACATTCCAAGAAGAAAATTAAAAAAGACCAAATTTCAAGAGAAGACTGATAGGTAAGGATATCCAAAACTTCTAAATTTGATGCATTTGTATTCTTTTGGCAGGTCATTAATGGACTAAAACAAAGGATTATCAAGTTGGAACAGCAGTGCAAGGAGAAGGACAATACTATCACGTATGGAGACTTTTGTATTGTGCTCTTATGTAGGCTGGGAAGAATTGTGAGAATCAACTATATTATTAGAAAGGGCTGCATTTAGCTTATTCCATTATTTAAATTGTCTTCTTAGACAATTTCAATTTCAAGTCTTCTTAGGTTCCAGTTTTAATTTTCTACCCTCAGAATTTCTGTGACCCTGTTCCCAGTACTGTCTTTGCTTTTACTCTTTTTTTTTTTTTCACCCTTTTTCGGACAAAAAAGGTTAGATATTTATGAATGTTTGATTTCAAAGTGTCTCTCTTGATCTGAATATTTGGATAAAATTTGGGTTTTGTTTGTTTGTTTTTCAATACCCTTTCTATGCTAGTAACAACTCTTAAGACAGAGGGTAAGGGCTTGGCAAACAGGATTAAGTGATTTTTCTAGGGTCACACAGCTAGGAAGTATCTGAAGGCAGATTTGAACCCAGGGCCTCCTGACTCCAGGCCTGATGCTCTATCCACTATACCACTTAGCCTGCCCCTTCTTGATGCAACTTATGACAAGGTTCCTTTACAAAGTATATACTGCTTCCAATCTCTCCAAGGAAAAACCAAGGAACTTTAATATGGCTTCTTTCAAAAATCTCTCTAACTTGTGATCCCTCTCAGTGCTTAATACAAAGAAGATGCTTAATAAGCACTTTTGTATTGGTTGATTGTAAGCTTCTCACAGAAATTGTGAATGGCTAGAATGTTCAGGTACTAATTACTATCCAATTTACAGCCTGTAGTACTTTGAGCAGGCTGGAATTAATTCCAGTCACCACAAAAACCCTAGAAATATTGACCAGATCTCAACATACTAGGGCAGTATTAGCGAATCTTTTAGAGATCACATTCCCAAACTTTACCTTCAAGCTGCCTGTGAGCCCCTCGCATTACCCCAGACAAGAGGAGGGAGGAAGTGCTCACATTGGACTGCTGGGTGGAGGGGTGGGGCATGTGAACATTGTCCCCAGGTGCAGTGGAGAGGGGGAACAGAGCAGCCCCCTCTAGCATGCTGGGGCACATGTGCCACGTCTTCACCAACACAGCAGCACTAGGTTCATGGTGCTCACCTTCTTAATAATACCCATAACTTTTCTGGGAATCCCCAAACATACTATGATATAGCTTTTCTCACTCAGACTGCAGAGTCTATGGAGGTATGTGCCTCAGATTTTCCTCAGAAAATATTTAGCATATAAACATGCTCTGGGATCCATTGGCTAGCATTGTGAGATAATATTTCATCTGTCACTGTCATTTCTAAAAAAAGTGTCTTATGTGTCTAGGCAGAATGGATCTGAGAATAGTTGTTAGAGCAGGGGCTAATTTAATTTCCTAAGCGCCTTAAGAAACCCAAGTCTTGGCCTCATTTTGGCTTCCCACTGCTGATCTGGTAGATTACTTCTTCCAATGATGGATTTTATTCTTGAGTGGAGCCATTGTATATGTTCCTTTTTGTCCACAGTTGTAGTAAAATGCTATAGTAATTCCTTGGTCAGCATCCTTGAACGGTGGACTTGGGTCTGTATTCTTGGGGAAAAGTGATACCAAATGATGGTCTTATTGTGTTTGAAGTTCAGACTTTCATTGATGAGCCCCATCTAGTCTCTTGTTCAACCACCGTTTTGACTTTGGCATGGCCTATACTTGAGTGAATCAGTCAGGGACATGCAGGGCCAATTGTTATATCTTCTACTATTTTCTCTCTTTATCTACCCCTTTATCTACCTTAGTGACTGGATCAGTTTTGAGTCGTTTGGAAACTATTGCCAGAGCAGCAGTTCATTATGTAGAATCCCCATGGGCACTTAGGTCAACTTTAAGCAGCTTACTTATCTCATAATCATTGCACCTTTGCTCACTATTCTTTTTTTTTTTTAACCCCTTACTTTCCATCTTATTGTGTATTGGTTCCAAGGCGGAAGAGTGGTAAGGGCTGGGCAATGGGGGTTAAATGACTTGCTCAGGGTCACACAGGTCAGAAATATCTGAGGCAGGATTTAAACCCAGGACCTCCCATCCCTAGGCCTGGCTCTCAATCCTCTGAGCCACCTTGCTGCGCCCATTACTATTCTTTGAAGAAGAAAAGAAATAAAAGAGAAATGAAGGAAAGCAGACTTTGGTAAGGGAGTGATTCAGTCAAATTATTTTGGCATCTCTGTAGAAACTAGATTAGATAGGGGAGATATTAGAAATTTGGAGGCCAATTAGGATTTAGTTGAAATATTCCAAGTGAGAGGTGATAATGGTGGTAGGCCTTATGGATAGAGAGAAGGGGACAAATGCAAGGGATCAATCAAGTATTTGTTAATTGCAGTCTCTTAGGTGCCAGACAGTGAACAAAATGAGGAAGATGTAAAGACAGACATTAATCAGTGCTCTCAAGGAGCTTACATTTTATTAGGGAAAAACAACATGAACACATATAAGTTTGGACCCATGATAGATGATTTGGGTATAGAATTAACAAAATTTGTTAAGTGATTAGATATAGAGAGTAAAGGAATGGTAGAGAAGGACTCCAAGATTGCATACCTGGGTTACCTGTAAGGATGTGGTGGTATCCTTAATAGGTAAAGGGAGGTTTAGAGAATGGATGACTTTTGAGGAAAAGTTGAATCAGCAAAGAAGTCTGACAGAGTGGTCACACAAGTAGGAGAATCAAGAAGAAGCATTTTTAAAGAATCCACAAGAAAAGAGTATATATAGGAGATCAGTTTGATCAATTCAGGGTAAAAGCTATAATAAGGTCAAAAAAGAAAAGACCATTAGGTTTTAACAGTTAATAAATTTATTATTGGTAATGTTGAAGAAAACAATTTTGATGAAATAATAGAGTTGGAAGTCACATTGTAGAACTGAGAAGTGAGGAGGAAGCAAGGAAATTAAGGCAAAAAAAATAGGCAGCTGAAAAAAAAAAAGTTTTGTTTCCTTTTGTTTTTATACCATATACCAGTCTGCCCCCTGCTTAAATTTAATATTTAAATAAAACCAATCAACATAGCCACTGAGTCTAATAGATAACAAACATTTATTTTCCCTCCTTCCCACCCATACCGCCTCTCCTCCTCCCCTGAAAAAAAGAAAAGAAAAACAAAGCCTCTGTAGCAAAGTCCCAATCAGACAAAACAAATTCTCATATTGTCCATGTCCAAAAATGTATCTTGTTCTGCATGCATAGCCTATCTCCTCTCTGTTAGGAGGTAAAGAGTAAATTTCTGTCATTTGACCTGAATAGTAGTTGTTCATTGAGAAAGTCCTTAAGTCTTGCAAAATTGTTCATTTTTACAATATTATGACAATATAACTTGTTCTCCTGGTTCTGTTCATTTTACTCATCATCAGGTCATAAAAGTCCACAATTCTCTGAGAACCATCCCTTTTCTTATTTATTAATGTGTTATACTCCATCCTATTCACATACCAAAATGTATTCAAATATTCTTCAATTGATGGTCATTCACTTAGTTTCCAATACTTTGCTACCACAGAAAATTAACATGAATGTTTTTGTACTTAAGGGTCCTTTCCCCTCCTTTGATGTCTCTGGAGTATAGGCCTGGGTAGAGGTTATAACTTTTCCCACACTTTGAAACTGAGTTGGTATATGTAAATAAGTCTTGATTGATGACACATGTTAAAACCAGTGGAAATGTGCGTTGGATATGGGGGGAGGGGAAGGTGAAGGGGAAAGTAAAAACATGAATCGTAACCATGGAAAATTTTTCTAAAAAAATAAAATATTTAGATCTCAAAAAAAAAAAAAAGAAACTGAGTTGGTTTTTTTTTTCACATACTAAGATTTGTTTTCAAAAATGATTCAGGTATTTTAGAGATACCACCTATTTAGATCTTAGAATTGTCACAAAAATTTTCTCTAATTATAGATTTACTTACTTTTAATACTTAGTATAACACAGTATACGTTGGAAGTTTATTTTCAATGCTCAGTCCTCCCAACATCCCGGTTGATATTGCCAATCACAGAAAAAGAAACTAAGGCATTTACCCACTCTAACAAAGCTAAATTGTGACAGAACCTGAAACAAAACTCGGTTCTCTTTCCCCCTTTTAAGATGATATGACTTTGGGACAGTTTGGTAGCACAATGGATAGAGTGCCAGGGCTGGAGAATTGGGGAGCTCCTTGTTTCAAATCTGGCCTAAGACTGGCTTTTTGAACCAAGGCAAGTCATTTAACCCCCAATTGACTAGTCTTTGACACTTTTCTCTCTTAGAAGTAATATTAAGACAGAAGATAAGGGTTAAAAAAAAAAAAGATGTTATGACTTTATTAGTGTTTGTACTATGCCCTGCTATGACACAAACCAACAGGATATTCAATTCATGTTTGCAATACCAGGACATCCATGCTAATTTTTTGTTTGGATTTTCAGTAAACTTCAAACAGATATAAAGATGACTAATTTGGAAGAAATGAGGATCGCCATGGAGACTTATTATGAAGAGGTACTAAGCTCTTTTTCCTAATGTATTATCAAGGGATAGGGAAGTTACAGAACTTGGACAGAGAGTAATATTCTAATGACACTAAAAACTGAAGGAACTGTCTAAGTTAGAGCTTGCTGCTGAGCTTAGTATTGCTGGGATTGTGTGTGATTATGTCATCATGACTTTTAGGTTAATACATAATGGTCATACTTTGATTCATGTTGGTCCTAAGTAATGCTCCTAACTCTAATGGAAGTGTCCTCAAAGGAAGATCTTTTTCATGTTAGTGATGTGCTTTTAAAAATGCATTCTGACTTTGGTATTTTACAGATCCATCGTCTCCAGGTTCTTTTGGCAAATACTGAAACCACAGGAAAGAAGTATGTTAGTCTCTTTGGGGCCACATATTTTGTATATTGATTCATGTTATTTAAAAGTGTTATAACAAAGAAAATAATCACATAGGAGCTTCTAATGTCTGTTACTTTGAATCACCTTGAAACACCTTTTTAAAAAGTAAAAAAGATCGTTTGAGTTAGGCCTCTTATTAGGTATCTGAGTTTCTCAACTCACAGTTTCTCATAATTATTATTTGCTAATGGCAATAGTATGTTTAGTCAATCAGTTCTGCTACTGAGATATGTTAGTTCTTAAGTCACACCTGTTATATTATTAACACCTAAAGGGGTAGGGTAGCTAGGTGGTTCAGTGGATAGAGAGCCAGACCTAGAGATGGAAGGTCCCGGGTTCAAATTTGGCCTCAGATAATTCATAGCTATATGATCCTAGGCAAGTAACTTAAACCCAGTTGCCTATTCCTTACTGTTCTTTTGCCTTGAGACTGATACTTTATATAGATTCTAAGACAATAGGTAAGGATTTAAAAATAAATAACACCATTATATAATAACATTAATATTTGCAAAGATCTTTTCTTGCAGTAACTCTGTGAGTTAAGAAATGTATCATGTCTTCATTGCATAAATGAGAAAACTGAGTCTCATTAAGTGGTTTGTTCATGGTCACATAGCTAAGAATTAGAGCTGTGATTAAAACCCAGATCTGACCCCAAGGCCAGCACTTTCCCCCTATATCACACAAGCTACCATTTCAGCACAATTTTATTCTGCCATTTAAATTTCTCTCTGGTTGCTTTATTTGGAAGAATATCAGCCTTTCTGTTCATTATCCAACAAGCATTAAGTGTTTATTATATGCCATGCATTGTATTAGTTCCTAGGGATATAAATATAAAACAGAACAGACACTGCCCTCAAAAAGTTGCCATTTAGGGGGAAATGAGGAATGGCAGGAACACAATTATGTACACACAAAATATCTACAAAGTCATTTCAGTAATAGAGGGGGCAGTAGCAACTCGGAGGACCTGGATAGGCCTTTTATGGGCCATGGCACCTGAGATGAACCTTAATGAAAACTAGTAATTGATTGTACAAGGTACAGTTGACAAGAAAGAATAAAATAATAATAAATATAATAATATAGAATAAAAGTATATAATAATACAATAATAAATATAATAATAATAATATAGAATAAAAAGTACATGGAGTGTTACACTCAACCTGGCTATCACCAAACCCCTTGGGGAAGGTAATCATTTCCTTACATCTTTTTTTTACTTCTTCCATCTATAACCCCCTTCCTCCCCATCTCTAACATATAAACCCACACTTATACACATGAACTAATAGTATTCAAGATAACTCACTGACCTTGGAACCTGAAGCCCTGAATCCTAGTGTTCTCTCTCCCACTAAATAACTTGCCTAAAATACATGTCAGTTACCCTACCTTTGAACATCAGATTCCTTATCTCTAAGCTAGGAACTTATTTTACTCAACATTACTTTATAAAGAAAATAAATATATGTAAAAGGTTTCAAAACTGCAAAGTGAGAGACAGAAGTCAATTATCTTTACAGCACACATGGATTATTGCAATACCCTGCTGGTGAGTCTTCCTGTCTCACGTCTCTCCCAATACCAATCCATCATCCTCCATTCATCCACTAAAGTACTTTTCTTAAAGAACAAGTTTTGGTCATATCACCCTTTACTCAATAGACTCCAGTGGTTCCCTCTCACCTTCAGAACTGAATACAGAATGCTATGTTTAGCATTCAAAGCCCTTTAATCTAGTCCTTCCTGTCTTCTTATACCTTACTTCCTGATATGTACTCTTGGATCCAGTGGCATGGGCCTCCTGACTACTCCACAAACAGGACACTTCATCTTTCAACTCTGAATATTCTTTCTGGTTGTTCCCCATGCCCACAATGCCCTCCCTACTCTGCTCTGACTCCTGGTCTTCCCAAACTGAAATCACAACTTCTATAGGAAGCTTTTCCCAAACCCTTGTCATTCTAGTGACTTCCTTCTATTAATTATTTACCATTTATCCTGTATATAGCTTGCTTTGTATATATTTGTTTTCATGTTGTTTCTTCCATTAAATTATAAGCTCCTTGAGAAGGGTAGGGACTATTTTTTAATTTTTTTTTTTTGCCTTTTTTTTTAATCCCCGGCACTTGGCAGTGTTCAGCATGTAGTAAGTGCTTAATAAATGTTTGTTGGTTAATTAAAAAAAAGTATATGAACCAGAGTCCTGGTTGGTAAGCTGGAGAACGACTTAAAATACTAGACAAAAACCCTCCCCAGTGGGGATACTAGGCTAGTGGGGTTGTCAGAGGTTTTGTCTTACCAGAGGTTTCTTCTGTTTTGTTGCTCTAGTTGTCACATTTTTGGATCACTAATTTGATTTCAGGTTCTACCTCAATTTGGAGCACTGTTTCCATGCTATCTGATTCCAACTTCTAGTGAAATTAAAATTTTCAAACTTCAGGATTCTTAATTTTAGTTATAGTAAAAGTAGGCTAAGGAAAAGTAGAATCTTAAGAAGAACATTATGGCTTTGACCCCACTAAGGTGTTTTTTTTTTTAACCCTTAAAATCAATACTGGATAGGCAGAAGAGCAGCCAGGGCTAGGCAAATGGGGTTTAAGTGAATTGCCCAGGGTCAATACAGCTAGGAAGTGTAGGGAGGCCAAATTTGAACCCAGGACCTCCCATCTCCAGTCTTTCTATTTACTGAGCCACCTACCTGCCCTTATTAAAAGTTTATTTACTCTTTGTCAGATTGTCTTTAAAAAAATTTTATAAACCCTTATCTTATGTCTTAGAATCAATATTAAGTATTGATTCCAAGGCAGAAGAGTGGTAAGGGCTAAGCAGGATCTCCTGCCTCTAAGTCTGGTTCTTCATCCACAGAGCCATGTAGATGTCCCTTTGCCAAAGTATTTTAAAAGATGCCAATTCTAGATAACTTATTTTTTTAAGTATTTTTCTATGTTTACATAATTTATTTTCTTTCCTTCCCCTTTTCCCTCCCTCCCCCCAAATCCAACAAGCAATTCCACTGGATTGTACAAATGTTATCACTTTGATACCTGTTTTCATATTATTCATTTTTGCAATAGAGCAGTCTTTTAAAACCAAAACCCCAAATCATATATCCATATATACAAGTGATAAGTCATATGTTTTTCTTTTGCATTTCTACTCCCATAGTTCTTTCTCTCACATTGTGGATAGCATTCTTATATTTCTCTTTGAATATGAAACAAGAGTTATCTGTGATTTTTCTTCTAAAAGCACAGGAAAAATGATTCTTGCACTAAGGTTGACGTTGGACATTGAGAACATCAAATTGATTTATTTTAGTTTAAATAGTTTGTAAAGAGATTTATGGCATATTTTATCTATTTAGAAATCATTTGTTTATCTTTGACCTACTTTACTTTTTGGTTTGTTTTGTATGTAGATCCCCATCTGATAAAAAGTCAACTCAGAAAAGGCAGAAGAAATTGAGTGCTACTGTCCTGCATTTGTCCAGGAATGTTCAAGAACTTCAGGAGGAGAACCAGAGTTTGAAGGAAGATCTGGACCGTGTCCTAAGCAATTCCCCTATTTCTAATAAAGCAAAAGGTATCACCTACAAAAGCAGGGAGAACGTTTACAGACGTTTACAAAGCTGGTTTTTACTTCAGCTTTTCCATGAGGGAAAAGAGCAAGGATGCTACAAGAATTCTTGCCCCTACTTTGTCCAGCCACATGGCTTAAGTGGCATATCACTAGCATCTAAAACAAGGGTTATAAAACTATGGAGAGATTTTAGCCTTTTTAAAAAACAAAGCTGGGGCAGCTAGGTGACCAGGCCTGGAGTCAGGAGGACCTGGCTTCAAATCTGGCCTCAGATAATTTCTACCTCTGTTACCCTTGGCAAGTCACTTAACCCCCCCCCCCCCCATTGCCTAGCCCTTACCTCTATTGTATTAGAATTATTTCTAAGACAAAAAGAAAGGGTTAAAATTTTTTTTAAGAAAAAGAAAAATCATACAATGTTCAGTTAATATGTCTATATGTTTACCATTAGGCAAATGAATCTTGATATAACTAGAAAAATACTCTCTGAATCTTAGCATAGCCTAGCAGTGATACGCAGCGCTTCAATGTTAACAGTGGCAGTTGGTGGTGCAGTAGGTAGAGCACTGTGTCTAGAGTCAGGAAGACTTGAGTTCCAGTCCAGCCTCAGACATGCACTGACTATGTGACCTTGGACAAGTCATTTAACCTCTGTCTCAGTTTCCGAAACTGCAAAATAGAAAAAATAATAGCACATACTTCCTGAAGTTATTGTGAGGATCCAATAAGATATTTGTAAAAGTCTTAACACAGTGCCTGTCACTTAGTAAGTTCTCTATATATGCTTCCCTTCCTTCCTACTTATCCCACCTTCTACATTGGCTTCTGAAAGTTGTGTTTTAAATGGGTGGTTCTCTAGTTATTCCTTACTTTGTCCCCCATCCAAACTGCCTTTCTTGCTTTTTTTTTCCCCACACAAAATACCCCCTTCCTATCTCAGGGCCATTGTTCTGACTGTGACCCACACCTGCAATGTGTTGTATGTACTTCTTAGCATCCCTCGTTTTATTCAGAACTCTGCTTTATTGCCATCTTTAACATGGAAGCCTTTCTTTTTTTTAAAAAACTCAAGTGTAGGACTTTATTATATTTTTAAAAATATATTTTACGTGTTCATTATAAAGATTTTATTTATTTTTAAAGACCCTTACCTTCCATCTTGGATTGACTCCAAGACAGAAGAGTATTAAGGGCTAGGCAATGGGGGTTAAGTGGCTTGCCCAGGTTCACACAGCTAGGAAATGTCTGAGGCCAGATTTGAACCTAGGACCTCCTGTCTCTAGGCCTGGCTCTCAATCCACTGAGATACCCAGCTGCCCCCTTAAAGATTTGGATCCTATAACTTCAGAAAACTTAGTAAATTTCCACATAAGTTTTCTGAAGTTATAGGATCCAAATTGTTTCTCTCCCTCTCTTCCCTCCCCCTTCCAGTGCTAGCAAGCAATTTGATATGAGTTATAGTTGTGTTATCATGCAAAACATTTCCATATTTTTCATTTTGTAAGAGAATAGTCATATAAAACCCCAAAATAAAAACCCAAATAAATTAAAGTGAAAAACTGTATCCTTTGGTCTACTCCAACAGTTCTCTTTCTGGAGGTCACATGTCCCTCAGAATTGTTCTGGATCGATCATTGTAGTGCCAATAATAGCTAAGTCTATCACATTTGGTTGTTCCACAGTATTGCAATTACTGTGTACAATGTTCTCCTGGTTCTGCTTATTTCACTCTGCATTGCTTCATGTAGGTCTTTCCAGCTCTTTCTGAAATCATCCTGTTCATCATTCCTTACAGCATGATAGTATTCCATCACCATCACAACTTGTTTAGAGATCCCCAGTTGATGGACACCCCTTTAATTTCTAATTCTTTACCTCCACACAAGGAGCAGCTATAACTATTTTTTGTACAAGCAGGTCTTTTCCCCCTTTTTTTATCTTTTTGTGATACAAACCTAGTAGTGGTATTACTGGATTGAAGGGTATGTATTGGTTAATAGCCCTTTGGGCATAATTCCAAATTGCCTTCCAGAATGGTTGGATCAGTCATTGAAGCCTTTCTTGATGGTTCTTCTGGTACCAGTCCTTCCTCACCCTTTTGACTTTAATATTTATTTTATATATAATTACTGATCTATGAATTGCCTTCTCTGCAGGGACTGTCATTTTTGTGTCCTCACTACCTTGCAGAGTACCTGCCATATAGTGGGAATTTAATAAATGCTAATTCATTGGTTATCTATTAAAGACCTTGTTGTTCCCTTTAGGTTATAGTGAATGGAGTAAACAGAGATTAATGAGGCGAATCTCAGAGTTGGAAAAGGTGAGTGACATCATCTTAAAAATAATTTTTTAACTTTTTATTTAGTATTTATATATTTCTACTTAATTTCATTTTTATTTTATGTGTTCATTATATGTTCATTATAAAGGGATCATTATTAAGGGATGACTTTTATAAATGATTTTTTTAATTAAAAAAATTTTTTTAAACCCTCAGTTTCTGTTCTAGTTACAAGTCTAGTTACAAGACAGAAGGGCAAGGATGAGGCAAACAGGGATAAATGACTTGCCCAGGGTCACACAGTGAGGAAGTGTCTGAGGCCATATTTGAAACCCAAATCCTCTTGATTCCATGCCTGTTGCTTTATTCACTATGGCACCTAGCTTACCTCTAAATGATGTTTTAAAAACTAGCCCAATGGATGAGATATTAGCCTTCTCAACAAATCGTGACCATTTTAACATGGTCCATAGCTATGATTTCATTGGTACAGGAAACTTTCAGTAAAGAAGCATTAGCAATGGAGATCAGCAACTGTATTATAACTTAGAGAAAATAACTGGGAGCATTAAATAGTTAAGTAACTTGCACTATTTCACACACAAAACCTATCTACAATAATGGCACATGAACCCAGATTCCAAGGCTGGCTCTCTAGCCTTATATCAAGCTGCCTCTCCAGCAGAATTTTTTTTTCTAACCCTCCTATATTAAAACCATTTCTAAGACATAAGAGCAGCAAGGGCTAGGCAGTTGGGATTAAGTGATTTGCCTATGGTTACACAGCTCAGAAATGTCTTTGAACCTAGGTCCTCCCAACTCCAGGCCTGTGCTACTTAGTGGCCCCTTTTCAGCGATAATTAAAAATAATTTATCTGCTCTGTCTCCTTCTAATCTCTCTTTTTAAACATTTGAATTTAATTTTTAAAACTCTAAACCTAACAACAAATAAAATGAGCATTTTCACATATATTTTAGAACAGGAGAAGATTATACACGAAATTGCAAAGCTCTATTATGTAAACTTTGTTTTTCTTTCAAAACATATAATAAATTTAGTATATAACTTTCAGAGTTTTGCTTGTCTCTGAATGCTGCCTCAGAGTTCCCATGATCCCTGAAATCAAGGGCAAATGGCATCACTTGCAAGAGACTTTAAGAAACTGAGCTAATGCCTGATGAGGCCTATGAAACTCTTCATGTCTTCTTGGGTTTATTTTTTTAAATCAATGTTCTTTTTAACCAAAGAAGTCATACATGTAAAACCCAGTGGAACTGCTCATTGGCTACGGGAGGAGGGTGGGAGGACGGGATGAAAAGAACATGAATCATGTAACCATGGAGTAATATTCTAAATCAATTAAATAAAAAATTTCAAATTAAAAAAACAACAACTTTTTAACTTTGCCATTTCCATTGCTCCATAGTTAATAGAGTACGAAATATATAGCCACAATCTTCAAATACTTAATAAAATTGTTTGTTTGGGTTTTTTAAATCAGCAAATTTAATAGGGAGATTTAGTGCAAAGGATATGGAATTTATCAGACTAGATATGTCAGTCAAATCAAATCATTCACTATAACTTTTTCCTTAGCAGCCGTTTCTACCTAATTGTGAGTAAACAATAATACTGTTAATGTAATTTTATTATTCCAAGGAGAATCAGTATGCTTTTTTATCTTGTGACTGACTTCTGGTCTTCCTTGTATTCTGTTCTCTATTTTGACATGGTAGAAGGAGGAGAACCCAGGGATTAGCCTATACTGCCTCTCTACTCTTTTTCCCACTTTTCCTCCCAGTCTCTCTTTTTTTTTAAACAATTGGCAAACAGGCATTTCTTAAATACCTGTTATGTGCCAGGTATCTGTGTACTTCTTAAGTTGTGTTGCTTCTGTTTTCATATAAGTAGTAATGTGTAATATTGTTCTAATTCTACTTATTTCATTTTGTGTCACTTCTTAATATGCCTATATTTCTTTGTGTTAATAGTGAATTTCAGGCAGCTAGATAGCCAACATGGACAGAGTAGATAAGATAAGATAAGATAGAGAGAGGGAGAGCCACCTAACTGCCCCTAAAAATGTTTTTAAATATTAGAATCATTGATCTGAAAAGAGACCTTAAAGATTATCTGGTCTAGTCCCCTTACTCTCTACATTTAGAAACTGAGGCCCTCTTAAGAAAGGATGAAAGGGACAATTTCAGAGAATTCCAATTCAAAGATTGCAGTGAACAGAACCAGAACAATTGACACAAGGACAGCCACATCGTAAGGAACCTTGAACAATTCAATGACCAGTTATGTCTCTGGAGGACCTGTGTTGTGGCATGTTAACCAAGATAAAAAAAATAATTGATGGGCACAAGGTTCAGAGACATGTATTTTTGGACATGGCAACTGTGGTGTGGATTCTTTTTGTTTAACTATACATATTTGTTATGAGTTTTTCCTTTCTTTTGGTTTTTGATAAGGAAAGGGTTCATAATAGTGATGTCCCAAAAAAGTTACTGTATTATTTTTTTAATGCACAAAGGAGAAAATGAAGTTCAAAAAGAAGCACAAATAGGACAGTTTTGCAAGAAATGTATATAATTTATTATATATTTTTTTTCTAAAGCAAGTGGTATGAGATGGAAAGCCACAGTTTTATATAGAAGCAGTCTTCTTGAGGACAGCTAGGTGGCTCAGTGGTTTGAAAGACAGGCCCAGAGACAGGAGGTCCTAGGTTCAAAAATGGACATTAAGCAACCTGCCCTAGATCACACCTTGGTACATTTCTAATAGTACAAGTAGCCAATTTTAGATATATTTAATGTGGTGTCCTGAAAAAAAATCTTACCTTTTCAAGATATAGCCTACTTAATTCTTTTCTTTTAGTTGTAACTGATACTCTTATTTTTTCTTTGCTATTTTTATATCTAAAACACAATGTTATATATAACACTTTGCCAAAAAACTTGCATTTCTAAGTTTTCTATACAAATCTTTACTATAGTAACTCAATTGATTCCTTTGAAATTTAATAGAACGTCAATACACTTGGGGAAAAAAAATCAAGTTAAAAAAATACCTAGAGGGAAAATTTAAATCTTTTCCTAAAATTTCTCACAGATATTTATGAGAAATGGCAAATATCCCCAAAATAAATTTTGATAAATCTAAGAAGCTTAAAAGTGGTTATAAAAACTTTTTTGGCATATCTGGAATGCTTCATTAAAGTAAGCAGTTTTAGAAAAGGGATGGAAATGGAGAACTGAGGTGTTTCTGGTTCACTTAACAGAACATATCTTTTTTTCTCTTAAATTATTAATTCATTTTTTGTAGGTTATAAGAAAGATCCAGAGAATGAAAAGTAACAAGTGACTTCATCCAAAGACCTAAAAAGGGAAAATCTTTTGTAAAATGTTAGAAAAATTTAAGCACATATTATTAAATAATACAGAACTATTTTTTTAAACCCTTACCTTCCATCTTAGAATCAATACTGTATATTGGTTCTAAGACAGAAAAACAGCAAGGGCTAAGTGACTTGCCCAGGGTCACACAGCTAGGAAGTCTCTGAGGCCAAATTTGAACAAAGAACCTCCCATCTCTGGGCCTGGCTTTTAATCCACTGAGCCACCTAAGCTGCCCCTCAAACTCCTTTCTCCAAATCGTATACTTTACTAGAGAGCATTGCTAAAGCCTTGAAACTTTTAACTAGTCACAATCTCTGTTCTTTTAGTATAAACAAAGGTTCCTGTACCTTAAGTCTAACTTCCTTTTGGTTTCTTGTGCTTAGCTTGGACTTCATCATATAATTCTGTTATTTCAAAAACTGGGTTTAGAGAGTTTAGAAGACTTGGGTTTGAATCTCAGCACTGCCTAATGTGTGACCTTGGGCAGGATATGTCCCCTCTTATGGCCTCAGCATGAGCCTCGTCACTTCTAACACTACAGCCTATAAAACCTAAGAATAAGAAAAATAATAACTATTTGTATTTGTTTTCAGAAAGTGGGTGAGCTCGAGAACACAGAGTCTCAGTCTCCAGAACAGGTCAGACTGGTTCCCCTGATTCAGTCAGCATCAAGCACCACACAGCAGGAAGCGCTGAGATCCGATCATTCTGATGAGTGTGAACGACTTCGCGGGATAGTGAGAAAGCTGAAGGGGGACCGGAACACTCTACAAGCTCAGCTGTCTGATAAAGAGTATGTCTCTTTGCAACACAGCTACCCTCCTTCCACCATGTGAAAAAGTTCTTGCTTCTACGTGTTAAAGTTTTGCACCTGAAGTAAATCTAGCTTTGTTTGGGGAAATCCATCTTTATGCTAGGCCCAAAACTGGCAGTGTTCAATAAAGAATTGTTTACTATGCTGAAATTTCTTAGACTTTGGCTTCAAATTAGCTTCAGTGGTAATAAAATATTTGCTGGGTTACCCCTAGTTCATATAAATTATAGTATATCAAAAATGGTTAAATCACACAATTAGGAAAATTAATTAAAAATGCAAATCCAAGTCACATCCTATTATAATGACTTCCAAAGGAGTTTTCCAATTCTTTTTAGAGTGAAATTTATCATATGTTACTTGAAATAAACAGGCCATTGGCACTGAGTTTTTTGTTTTTGCTTTTTTTTGTTTTCCTTTTTTTACAATTATGACAGTATTTGATCCAATTTAATATCCTTTTCAGGTTTGTTGTGAGAATTTGGTAAAGAAAAAAAAAAGCCATAGTTTTTCCCATTTGTTTTTCCCCCTCTGGTAACTTGTTTTTTGGCATAATTGTTGGTGTCTTATGTTAGTTACATAACTGTTTCTTTCCTACTCTGTCTAGTCACAATTCTGGTCAGGGTTAGAATGAATCTAACTTTTTAAGTTTGAGTTTATCTGCATAGTTACTGAGTATCATGCTTTGGTTCTGGTGATTTGGCTTACTGAGTTCTGTCTCATTAGAGTACAGTCTCATAGAAGCCAAACTGTTCGTTCCCATTATTCTTTTATTTACAATTAAGATATCTTATGGGAATAAAGAAATAAGTAATTAATTCCAAATTTAAGAGAATCATTTTGAATAGCAAATAATTTCTGTAAACATTTGATTAAGCTAGATAATGATTTGTAAGAACATGTTAAATGAACACTGAAATTTCCCTCTGGTCCTGTATATTCAGTTTGGAAATGAAGCAGTTACTACAGGCAAAAGCTGCTTTGGAGAAGGAGCTGAAAAATGTGGAAGATACAGAGAAAGACAGGAGGGAGAAAGAAGATACCATGAGGTAAATGGATTGAAGTGTCCTGAATTTGTAAAGAGAATACAAAATGCATGCTGGTGTATTTTGGATGGGGTCAAACAGTGCAAAAATTTGAAGATCTAATCTGAAAGTATTGATGAAATAAAAGCAGAAGCTGAACAGAAATATTTTGCACTGAGAATCATCAGTAAAAAATTCCTGGAAATGATCAGTGGAAGAGGACACTTGATTTGTTTGGGGGGGAAAAGGAATAAGTAGTACTTTTAACTTTTTTTTTAAGAAGATGGGAATTTAAAATTGGGAAAGGATATATTTGTTGAAATAGAATATCTTCTCTTCTTCTTTAGTGATTATAATGAGGAATTATATTTTCCCCTTCTTATTGCTTATTACAAATATTTAACCTAAGTAGGACAACACTTTACAATGGAACTATATAGTTCCTGCTCTCAGGCTTACATGTGTTTAAGTTAATGTTAGGTCTGAGTCCAAGCCAGGTTTGCTGTCTGGTCCCTGTATAATTTTCGTTTTGTCTCACTAGGTTTTGGGGTCAGACAAAACACGTTATTAACATCAACATGACTGTGTTATCCCTAGGTCATCCCTAATGTGTCAGCACAACCTATTGAGTGCCTATTTCTCACTGTGGGACTTTCATCAAATTCCTCCATTCAAAAGAAAGATTATGATTACAAGTAATATTTGATCTTTGCCCTTACCACTTCAGAGAGGAAATTCAAAGACTTTCCAAGAAGTTGCAAGAGACGGAAGTAGACCAGAGAAAAGTTGAAGATGACCCCATGGAGATAACACATGAGGTATAGCGTAGCTGTATTTTCCCTACCCCATGTTCAGGCTCTGAGGGTCTCACAAGATAGTTTTAAGGATGATTTTAACTTTTTATCAGGTTGAAGTTTTTTCTTCCCATTTGTTATCCTAACAGGTTTCTATGTCTTATATTATTATTTTGTAGATTGAAGTTTATAATGAATTTACTATGAACAAGTTGGCATCTTGAGCCACTATCCTGCTCTTATTTCAAGAGTTGGTTTTGTTTTTAAATTAACATTTCTTTCTAGGACAGTAAATTAATAAAATGTTAACAATCAAGGGTAACTTTCACTCTGGCACTTTGCCTCTTGAAATATACAAAAGATTCAGGGTATAGGATTTTTCAAATAAGTAGTTGTGCTCAGAGGAAAAATATATTAGGGTATAACTCTTGAAAAGACGAATTATTTGGTCAGATTGCAAATATCTTGTTAGATAGGAAGATGGAGTAGTTCTCTGTGCAGGTCCTATTAAGCAGACAGATGTCCCTCTGGATATACCTATACCCTTATTCCTTGCTTTTGGTTTTCATAGCCCTAAGTGTAGACTTTGAGACACTCAGCTAGGTTGTGGAGGCTTACTTGTTTGCCAGTAGGTTCTTGGTACCTGCCAACTGTGATTTTATCAGAAAGGTCTAACTGCCTTCCCTTAGGCAGCACCTGCTATAGCCAGCTGATTTGCTGCATGGCTATGTGAAAGTCACAGCCCTGGTCTAAGAATTCTCATTTTCTTCATCTGTAGAAGGAGGGGATTGGCCTAGAGAATTTCTAAGATCCCTTCAGGCAGTAACCCTTTGTTCAATTAGAGGTTGCAATAGATTAGTTCTGAGGTCCCTTACACTTCTGAGCTTCTGTGCTTCTTGTTTGTCCCTTTCTTAGCTTATTCATAGATTCTTCTGAATTCTCACGGAGAGCCAAAACAGAACAAAGACCAGATCGAGGGGTTAAATATTAAGATCCCTGAGGTTGCAGTATGCTCTGAGAGAAACACAATGTATCCATATGACAGAGAAGGACAATTTAGGCTAGATTGTCCCCCAGAAAAGTACCCAAAACAGGGAAGTCATTTATCCCAGAGAATCTTCATTCTCTTTGGCCTTAGTAGTTAGTTAATTGTTGTTGTTAAAAGAAACTGGAAGGTCAAAATTGGTTCTTAGCTAGGAGACACCAATGTCTCTGACTTCTACCTGGTTCCCAAGGACCCCAGATTCAACATTTTAGTTTCAAGACTTTCTTTCTTTTCTTTTTCCTTTTTTTTTTAGGAAAAAACATTAAAAAACTGTATTCCTATATAATTTTCTTTTTTTTTTTCTTTTAGAAGAAACCATTTTTTAAAAGGTTGTATTCCTATATAATTTTCGGTGGGACCTTTAAAAGATGAGAATTTAAGAAGATCAAAGATTTCTTTGTATATGCTACCAATTGAAAATGAAACTTGGATTTAGTTTTTGGTTTTCTTTAACAAAATTTGTATTTATTTGTTTTAAACCTTTATCTTATGTCTTAGAATCAATACTAAGTATTGGCTCCAAGGCAGAAGAGTGGTAAGGGGTAGGCAGTTGGGGTTAAGCAACTTGCCCAGGGTCACACAGCTAGTTCTTCAGTAAAATTGATTCATTTCCATTCCACAGCTTCTATTCCTGTAGTAAGTATAGGTCTTCAACACTTCTTTTAAAAGAAAAAAAAATGTTTTTAATTAAGTTTTTTGAAAACCTCACTAGCACAGTTTAGTTGCAAATTTGGATAAGCTACAAACCTGATAGCTAAGCAGGCAAAATCAGATTTTCCCATAGTACAGGCTAGTGTGACTTCTACCCCATAACTTATATGATGTTATCTTGTTATTGGCATATACTGCTGCCTGGAAAAATACCTACTAAACAGTTTAATTTTCTTTCATTCCTTCCTGGAAAACATTTTTCATTGTTGAATAAAGCATATTTTATACACTATCCCTAAGGTGTGTTTTTGTGGTGATTTTTTTCAATATGTTAGTTTATATATACTAGTAATGCAGAAACACTCTTCCAGTCATCTGGGACATTAGCCGTTTTTCAAACATTCCTTTGTTTGCCTGAATGCTCAGCTTGGCTGCGAGATATTTTCTAACATCAGACGGGATCTCCAGTTATAAACAATGGCAGCAAAGCAAGTTCAGAGTAACCTACTCTATATCCTAAGAACACCAGAATCTCTAACAGCTTGAAAGACATGGCATTATATATGACCAACTTGTATTTTTTTTCCTACTTTAGGTTTCAGATGAGATTAATCTTTAGCCATATATTTCTTACTTAAGGTTTTTGAACCAATATTCATTAGGGAGATTGGTCTGCAGTTTTCTTAATCTGTTTTAACTCTTCCTGGTTTAGCCAACAATACATATTTGTGTCATAAAAGAAATTTGGAAGAGTTCCTTCTTCCCCTATCTTTCCAAATTCTGTATGTAGTATTGGAGTTAATTGTTCTTTGAATGTTTGGTAGAATTCACTTGTGAGTCCATCTAGACCTGGGCCCTTTTTCTTGGGAAATTCTTTGATGATTTGTTCAGTTTCTTTTTCTGTGAGGTTAAGTATTCTATGCCCACTTTGTTAATGTGGGAAATTTATATTTTTGTAAATATCCATCTATTTCACTTATATTGTCAAATTTATTGGCATTTGGTCAGGCAAAATAGCTCCCAATAATTGCTTTAATTTCTTCTTCACTAGTTGCAATTTTACCTTTTTCATTTTTGATACTGAAAGTTGAATGGTATACCTATTTTCATTACTTTTTTTTCCTGAAACCAACTCTTTGCCTCATTGTAAGTTCAATGGTCTTCTTACTTTAAATTTTATTAATCTGTCCTTTTGAGTTTCAGGATTTCCAATTTGGTGTTTAATTGAGAATTTCAAATTTTTTCTTATTCTAGTTGTTTTTTAGTTGCATGCCCAATTCATTTATCTATTCCATCTATTTTATATATGGAAGCATTTAGAAGTTTTGTCCTTTGTTGAATGTAATTTTTATCACATTTTGGTTTGAAAAGGATGCATTTAATATTCTGCTTTTCAACATTTGGTTGAAAGGATTTTATGCCCTATTTATTTGTAAGGTGCCTTATGCTGCTGAGAAAAGGATATATTCCTTTCTTTTCCCATTCAGTTTTCTCCAGAGACCTAATATCTAATTTTTCTAAAATTCTTTTTATTCATCTTGTTAGCTTCTTATTTTTTTTATCCCCTCTACTTCTGAGAAGTTTGAGTTATCTCACTGGTATAGTTTTACTATTTCCTCTAGGCATACATTTCTAATGATTTTTGGAGGTATTGTAAAAAATATAAAATATTTAAGCCAGATTCCCTAAGATCAGAGGCTGTCTTATTTTTCTTTGTATCTTTTCTTATACCTTATTCACACTAGTTACTTCATTAGGGTTGGGAGTGGGAATGAGGGATGTCTTGGACTTTGAAAGATTATTAATCCTTTGCTGGATATATTGATTCTCCAGTTTCCTTCAAGAAATTTGGATAGTCTTTTTAGAGTTTAAACCCTTTAGGGAAAAATTCCATTTTCCTTGAGAAATAAGGATTCTCCCACATTTTTAGGAATGTAAAGTTTTCTTAGCCTTAGATTAAAACTCATCCCAGTTTGCACCAACTCTTTATCTTTATCTTTTTCCCTTTGAAATTTTCTCTAGGCCATTAAAGGAAAATGAGAAACAAACACATAAGTCCTATTTCCTTGCCTTTTCAGCCTACTAAGTTGGAGACTTAGAGAAAAAAATGTTGCTAGTGCAGTGAATGTCTTTCTTTGCACCTTTGTATTGGATCCAAATCTAGTCAGGAAGACATTTTTCTTGTATTAGTGTTCTCTTTTTTCTTCATTCTTTCTCCTTTTATTTTCTTAAGGACCTGGTATTATGGCTAGTTATCTGAACTTAAAGGAAAAAAACCATCTCTGATTCCCTTTTCACTCTTGCCAAGAGCTTTCATCTTTTTACTTAATTTCAGTAATTTGGCATTGAATCCTTCTAACTCATTTAAATGCAGAGTTGCAAGGTGTCCTAATATATTTGCCTCCTTGGTTATTGTCTTGTTCTCAAGGTATTCAGTCCTATAGTCAGCATCTGAATTTCTCTTGACTAAGACTGAGGAAATTTGTACAGTGACTCTACAGTCGAACTCTGTGTTTTTCATTTTGGCATATTTTCTTCTAAAACTGGACATTCTCAAACTTTTGTCATTATAAGAATATATACTTCAAGAAGGTGAAAAACTGGATAACAAACTCAATTTCCTACACAGTTATATTTAAGATATTCACAACTATTGTTGTTTTTAGATATTTGATCCCTTTGCTTCCAGCAGTTGATAATTATTGATTTTTTTCTTCCTAATTCTTTTTCTAATTTTTTGGATTTATTTGCTATATTCCATAAATTGTGTAGTAGATAAATGATAGGGGAAAATAGGGCAACAAAGTGATTAAAATAACAAGTTTTTATTCCAGTGGCCTTTTTTTTTTTAAAGGCTGAGGTGCCAAGAGTGTTCAGTGTAGACTCAAAGAAAGATGAAGTTATTGAATAGGGTTAGAGTAGTCCTCTTAAGTATGGAAGGGAGGTCTGGATATTGCTAATTGTGACCATTTTAATGAGTTTTAAACTGGAAGTGTAATCCAATTTATTATCTAGAGCCATTGCATCAAGGAATTGAAATGTATTATAATTTGAAAAATTAGAACTTGTTACCAAGTTGCTTGAGTAAAGACTTTCTTATCTTCAATGAAATATGAAGTGTATTAATATATTCTAAGGGTAAAAATCCTTACAGACTGTAATCAGACACAGTTGTAATTAGCATTCTATCCTGTCACACTGTTAGCAAATGGAAAAGTTGCTCCTTCAGGAGAACATTGATGCCTGTGAGATCACAATATTCTGAAGGGCAAAGGTCTTTAACAGATAATAAAATAGGGTTACTAAAGCAAGTTACAGAAACTTTAGGAGAAGTTAGGTTGGTGTACTTACTTACTCAAACAGATATGATGGACAATTCATTGTTCTGGGCAATATTCTATTAAAACCAGTTACTTCTCTGGCCTAGGAATTTGTCCTGGTTCTAAATTTTAATAGTTCTTTGGATTGCTTTCTTTGTGAGCTCTTTCTCCAGCAACTTTGTATTCACTGAGTTTAGAGATTTCCCTTTGTGATGGAAGACAAGTGGTTTAGTATTTTCATTGTTGTTAGAAATGCAAAATCAATATCCAGAGGCAGAAAATATGTCCCAGAAAGCTGGTGACAATATGGAAACAATAACTAGTTGATGGTTATAATGGAAAAATTTCTCTCTTTCAACCTAAATCAAAACTGATATTTATCATATTTAGCCATAGCACACTACTTTTTCTTTTTTATTAGGCCAAAGTGAAAAAAGCAGGACTTTTCCAATTATCATCTCTGTAACATCAGAAATTTGCTTTTATTCATTCATTTTGACTTAAGACATGATTATTTAAATTATAAATCATTTTTTAGTCATAGTGACTTCAGCTCCTGGAAATAGTAGTAATGCTCTTTTGCTGCAGAAAGATAATTCAAACACAAAATTCTTTCTCCTTTGCCCCTAGGAAATATCTTTCCCAACAGAAAATTTGGTCCATCATTTGATATTGGGTGTCATTAATGTTGACAGTGATACAGTCAGGGCACCAAGTAACCCAAGAGGCAGGTTTTTCTATGTTTCATCCTCTTTAATGGGCTAACTTGCTTTGTGACCTTAGAAAAAATTAACAATTTTCTCTGTGCTTTAAGGGTTCTCAAGCTATAAAATTGAGATGCTAATATTTTTCACCTATTTACCTCCTTGGGGTATGGGAAGAATTAATTAGATTATATCATAAAGGCTCTTTGAAACCCACCAGAAAAAGATTAAAAGTGTAAAACAATATTGTCATGCTGGCAGGATCACAGGGGATGTCATGGTTTTTTTTTTCCCAACAAGAAGAGTGCTGCCAGAAAGAAGTTTAGAGACTTTAATGAAAAATGACTTTGAATCCATTTTACAGTTTGTACTTTGCTTCTCACCAAAGATTTTGTCAAGTGCCATGCTGAGCAGTGGATACAACTTTTCTCCATATTAAAAAGCATGATCGGAATATCCTGCCATCATGCGAAGTAATATCCTGCCACCTTATCTGATAGTTATCTACCTTGCTTCTGCTGATTCATTTCCTTCCATGACTCATTCTTTTCTGTTTTGAATTTCTTGCAGCCTAAAGAAGATGCCTTTATCTCCTCCAACATTACCTATGTCCAGACTCAACAAGGTTCTGTATCGAGTTCAAATAATGTGTCCACTCAATCTCCCATTTTCCACTCTGATGCCAGAAACAGACAGCAGAGAAAAGAGAAAGCTGCCAGAATTATCCAAACCCAGTGGAAGATATTCAGGAGAAAGGTGATATTTCCTGAAAAGAAAGTTGTTCCACATAGCTGTCACCTACCTCTTCCTATTCTAGACTGTCTAGCTTCTCAGTGAACGTTATTAAAAAAGCACTCTCCTAGAATCATAGCATCTTCGAGCTGGAAGGGACTATAGAGAGCTGAGCCATCTATAATCCAGCTCTCTCCTTTTATACATGGGGAAACTGAGGCCAGGCCTAGTGAAATGATTTCCTCAAAGTCACACAGGAAGTCAGCAGCAGAACCTGATTCCTATTCTCCCATATGTGCCCCTTGCTTACAAAAAGGTGGGTGGATGAGGGGAGGTTTTATCCCAAAAGCCTTCTCCATTAGAGATGAGATTAATAAATTTTTTTATTTTTAAATTTAAATTTTTAATTAACTAATTTAGAATATTTTTCCATGTTTGCATGATTCATGTTCTTTCTCTCCCCCTTTCCTCCCCTATCCCAGAGCTGATGAGCAATTCCACTGGGTTACACATGTATTATTGTTCAAAACCTATTTCTATATCATTAATATTTGCAATATATAGTGATCATTTAAATTTAAATTAAAATCATAAATAAATTCTTAATAAATAATTATTAGTAGAATTCAACAGTAAGTTATAATATAATGAATATAATAATAATTCTTTATAAATTCTTAATCAGACTGAGAATCTTTAGCCTCTAACTAATATGTAGCAAATATGCATTTCATATCCTTTCATGTAAAAATTCTAGGACTTTGGCTTTGCCCAGAGAAAAATGATGTTATTTACCCAGAGAATGTACACTTTTGAATTATTTTTCAAGTAGCTGAGATGGGTTGTCCTGAAGTCATTATATGCTTACTTGATAGTCAGATGAGTGAAATGTGATTTGGGAAATGATTAACTGGGGTTAAGGTGCAATCTGCTCTAACAAGACTGAGTTTTTCATTGTGCAAAGCTAACCAACGCTATATGGGGATCGACCCCTCTGGCCTTGGCCCTCAATTCTTTAAGACAACAGTATCCTTGACTCAATCAAGGACTTTGATAACAGAAAAATGTTTCTAGCACTCTGAAAGCTGGGAATTTTTTCTTTAATTCTGTTAAAGGAATGCAGACTAGTTTTTATGGAACAAATATTACTTACTTGACTCATATAAAAGTATGGACACAGAGAAGCTTAAAAATATTTCTCCAAGAATGTCCAAAAGATTAAGCTTATGTAGAGAATGTGACATGATTATGGAAACTTGCATATGATATAAATACTTGGAATTCAAACAATCTTAAAACTTAACTAGTTTATCACAAGAGAGGGTAGGAATTGAACCTTACTATGTATACATTGCTCAACTTGTCAGACACCAAATGTATAACAAAGGATCCTAGGGAGAAAACAGAATTGATTTGTTGAGTTGTCAATGTTTTGTTTTTCTAAAATAACCACAGAGTTACCCATTGACCTGATTATTATGATCCATCCCTATGCCACAGTGTCTGAGATTCCCCACTTGCATGGTCCTCAGAGATAGTTGTAATCCTCTCCTCCAGGTTTTAGAATTATGTTACTGTTCTGCAAATCATAGTGAGCTTTTATGTTTTAGTAGACATAACAGCAGAGCTATTAGAGCAGTGCCATAGGCCAAAACATCTACTGTCCCCATCCCCATGTCCCTTAATCTGTCTAACCACTCAACTTTTCACTTTCAGCTTCCCTCTTATTTACTCTTCAGTTTCTAATGAATAGGTGAATCGGTTCCAGCTAATGTCTCATCTTTTATGGGAAGCTTCTCCTGATCCATATAATCCTGAACATATCTTATTTGTACATAGTTGTTGGCATGTTGTCTCCTCTATTAGACTGTGAACTACTCAAGAGCAGAGATTGCCTTTCTTTGTAACCCTAGTGCTTTTTGACACATAGTAGGTATTTAATAAATGCTTATTGAGAGGCAGTGAGATGGCTCTCAACGGATAGTTTTCCAGGCCTAGAGATGAGAAGTCCTTTCTTCAAATGTGATCTTAAATACTTCTTAGCTATGTCACCCTGGGCAAGTCACTTAATCCCCATTGCCTAACCCTTACCACTCTGGAACCAATACTTAGTGACAATTCTAAGACAGAAAATAAGTGTTCAAAATAAATAAATAAATAAAGACTTATTGAACTGATCAACTAGCAAGATGGGTTGGGGTTTTCCCTCTCTGATTCTAATCGTTTGATTTATTTTGCTAAAAGTTCAATATAATGTAAATATGGTGTTAAAATTTAGAGTATCCTTTATCTCTATTGTGCCTTTTTTATCATAAAACCTACATTTCTAATAAGATGATCAAAAAAAATACTATCAGTGCAAAGACTTAGCACAGTGTAGGTGCTTGATAAATAAATGCTTTTCAATTTAATTAAGAATCAATATACTATTTGGTCAGATCCCTCAGATAGACCTGGGTTTAGTTTTGACTTTTGTAAAAATAAGAATAATATGAAATCATAGAATCTTTGGATTGGAAGGGACCTCAAAAGTCATCTGGGCCTGCAGGCACCTGAACCAGAATATTCTCTATGACATGAATTGAGAAGAGGTCCTCTGACCACCGATTGGAGATCTCCAGTGATGGGAATACTCACTGCTTCCCAAAGCAACCCATTCTACTCTCAGCCAGTAATATCTTCTAGCATTCATTCTCAACCTTAGAAATACTTTGAAGATAAAGGAGATAATATTTGTACAAGGCTTTGAGTCTACAGAAGAAATTTTCTTTTCTTTTCATATACTATATCTAAAGTCCAAACCACAGCTAGACTTGAAATTAGCTATTGGCTAGTCTCAACATGAGCTGCCTCTTTTAGCCTCTCTCGAGCACATATCAGAAAGTCAGCATTTCTTTTTTTATTATTTTTAATTTTTTTAAATATTTTTCCATGTTTCCATGATTCATTTTCTTTCCCTCCTCCCTCCTCTTTTCTCTCCTCCCTCCCAGAGCCAACAAGCAATTCCACTGGATTGTATAAATGTTATCACTTGATAGCTATTTCCATATTATTTATTTTTGCAATAGAGCAGTCTTTTAAAACCAAAACCCCAAATCCTATACCCATATAAACAAGTGATAAGCCATATGTTTTTCTTTTGCATTTCTACTCCCACAATTCTTTCTCTGGATATGGATAGCATTCTTTCTCATAAGTCCTCCTGGATTGTCCTGGATCATTGCATTGGTGCTAGTAGTTATATTCTACAATGTTTCTGTTTCTGTGTACAGTGTTCTTTTTGTTTTGCTCATTTCACTCTGCATCCATTCATGGAACTTCTTCCAGTTCGTGTAGAAATCCTCTAGTTCATCATTCTTTACAGCACAATAGTATTTCATCACCATCAGGTACCACAATTTGTTCAACCATTCCCCAATTGAGGGACACCCCCTCAATTTTCCAATTTTTGGCCACCACCAAGAGTGCATCTAGGAATATTTTTGTACAATCCTTTTTTGTTATCACTTTGGGGTTCAAACTCAGCATTGGTATAGCTGGATCAAAGGGTAGTCATTATTTTAAAGCCCTTGGGGCATAAATTGCCTTCCAGAATGACTGGATCATTTCACAACTCCATTAGTAGTGTATTATTATCCCAATTTTGCCACATCCCCTCCAACAGTTATCATTTTCCTTTGCTGTCATATTGGCCAATCTACTAGGTATAAGGTGGTGCCTCAGAGTTGTTTTGATTTGCATTTCTCTCATCAGGGAGGAATTCAGAACACTTTTTCATGTGATTATTGATAGTTTTGATTTCTTCATCTGAAAGCTATCTATTCATATCTCTTGACTATTTGTCAGTTGGAGAATGACTTGATTTATTGTACCATTTGACTTAGTTCCTTATAAATTTGTCAGGTTTTTATTATAAAAATTTTTCCCCAGAAAGTCAGCATTTCTGTAAGAATTAAATGACCTACAGTTAGGAATAATGGTGTTAAAGGTAACCGCATCCCTCTAAATAGTGGCAAGTAGTGGGGGCAGCTAGATAGCTCAAAAACAGGAAGCCCTGGGTTTAAATCTGACCTCAGATACTTCCTGGCTATGTGACCCTGGGCAAGTCACTTAGCCCCCATTGCCCAACCTTAACCATTCTTCTGCCTTGGAACCAATACACAGCATTGATTCCAGGACAAAAGGTAAGGGTTTAAAAAAAAAGTGGTAAGTAGTATCTCAGAAAATAGAAGTTACTAACCTTTGATTATTACTCAAGTATTATTCTTTTCCATTCTCTTTCCTTTGTTGTGGCAATACAACCAAATTCAACAGAAATGTATTGGCATTTACTCTGCCCAGAGTACTCTTTTTAGATGCTAGGGAGGCAAAAAATGAAATAGCCCTAGCTCCAAAGGAGCTGATGTTCTACTGATATAGTCACAGTCTTCAGCTTTTATTCTGTAATGTGCTATTTGGGCTTTTGTACTCCTGCTACCTTGAACTTCATCTTTACGTCGTGTGTCACCTTCTTCCTCCTTCCCATTAAAATAGAGCTTTCTCTCACTCTGTTCTACCTTGTCCTGGGCCTTATCTTCATCTGTTTCTTATTCTAGTGATGGGCATGTCTTCTCCTGGTAATACAGTGCTCTTTGCTTAGACAGGTTAATTATTATGAAAGATCAGCAGATTTCATTAATAGAGAGGTCACTAATAGAGACTACTAAACATACCAATAGAAAGGAACTATGGTGCTCATAGTGCCAAATAGTGAATAATCCTGAAACCTTTTACCTTTCATTTGAAAATATGTCACATCATTTTACCCCTGTAGACTTGTCTTCCTATTTGTGTTTTGCCTGAGTCAGGATCATCAATGAGTTTTATGTTCTCTTAGCCCATGTTAGGCAATGGGGAAAGCAACTGGTGAGGAAGAAAGAGTTCATTGCGCTTACAATTCAAATTGTGTTGTCAGTTTGCTTTTATCTCCATATTAACTATGTTTTTCAATCCCTTAGTTGATCTAATAGCAGTGATAAGGGGAAAAAATGGAATCCCTCAGGGGAAGAATGTGATTTTAAAAGGCCACAGACCTTCTGATGTTAATTTAGAATTTGTTTTTCTATTTCAGAAAAAAGAGGCTAATCTGGATGAGGTAAGTGTGGGTTATTACAACAATAATGTAACATGAAACTTGAGAGGATATTTTATTTTTGAAACATACTAAATTTGCATGAGTTTCAGAGGCGTCCTATTAAATACTCATATTTTAATTAAAACAAATCCCATTAGCAGTGAGATGTTTAAGGCCATTTCAATTTTTTCCCCAAATGTATGATGTGATTTTGATGTTTCATGATGAGGGAGGAAAGTATGAAATTCTAAATAGTATATATACATTCCAGATAGTGTGACTCTCCTCAGGTGCCTCATTATTGAGAAGGCCAGGCCCCTCATTATTGAGAAGGCCAGGCCATCTTTGCTAAAAAGAGTGGACAGGTTAGATTGATGTATATTTTTCTGGAGTCCTGGAAATCTCCCTACTCTCCCCTCCCCAACTTTTCTCACTTCCTTCTCTTTTGTGAGGGTACTGCTTGGGATTTCTTTTATAGGTCAGCAGTTCTATTCCCAGAACATCCAGGGTGTATGGCCTTTTCGACTATTAAGGAGAAAGATTCTTTTACTCCTAGAGACTAACCTATGGTCCTAAGGAGGACTTCATTTTGATCCTCTTTACCTGGGCCCTGGTTTTATATAATTTCAGTAATTGCAAAAAGTAACCATCTTCCTAATGGTGAAAGTGAGATGTTAATAAAGGAAAGTAACTGCCCTTTGATCATTGCCCAAGTAAACCTAGGTTCATTCCAAAATTTATTGCTTTCTTAATTTTTTTCTTCAATCATTGGTGTCCAGGTACTTTTCTTGGTTCTTGTTTTTAACTTATATTGTATATGATCTTCATAAAAAATCAGTCCCTCATCCTAAGAAATCTATGATCCTATAATCCTGCCTTTCAAAAATTGAAATGCATTCTTTTTACAAGACAGTCATGACAAAAATGTCTGGACCTTGAATCTAATGTTGAGTTTGTGCTCAGTGTTTCTGTCTGTTGTTCAGTTTTAAAATGAGTTGAGAGCTCCAGTTTCCTTGTCAAGCATTTGGTATTTTTTAAAGCAAGAATGAAGGTAGGCTCTTTCAAGATTGCTTTATTATCAACCTCTACTTTCTCTCCCAGAGATAGAGGACAGAAACTGTAGAGTCTCCATACTAACTTCCAAAACTAGGAAGGAAAAAAACCAGTATTTTCTTTGGCATGCCACATGAACATGTCAGATTCTGCTTGACTTTTAGAATTTGTGTATGAAGTAGCCAGAGCCTTTGGATAACTAGACTCTAATATGAAAACATCAACATATGCCTTGGACTGTCAAATTTGGAATAGGATTAAGTAGCTAGAATGTAATTATTCTGACAAAGTACCATCATTTTGAGATTTTCAGGATTCAGTTTGACCATCAAGTCATGGATCAGTGGGTTTATTCTCAGTGTGGATTGGGATATTTCTGATTGCAGTAGGTTTTGTGAGTAAGGGGGAGATAGATTCTTTGTCAACATTTCTATGATTATGCAACAGTAAGGGAATTCGTTTTCTTGGTGGTTCTACTTCTTCCCCCTGGAATCTGCTTTAATTTGTAGCTGCCATCTTTCCAGGGAATTAACATCCATTTCTCTCTTTCTCCCTGCTAGGCGGCTGCTGTACTGCAGGCAGTTTTCAGGGGACATTTAGCACGGGAGAAGCTGTTTTCGAGCGATACATTTGGTTCAGAATCTCCCAGCATGCCCAGCTTTCCAAATAAGGTAGCCATCAAGTCGGCTGGACACAGACCCAATATGTCACCCTGTTTCTTCTTTTGGTGCAGTTTGTCAACTAGGGGAAGTACTGGACAATTTGCTAACTTAGTCTTTTAAAGCTTTCTCACCCAGTGGGCTTAACCTAATACTGTAGGCTATAGTGTATTTTCAGACCCGACTAATTTTGCCTCTGGCTGGCCCAGCCCAAGGAAACATAGTTTTCTAGGTTAAATTGCTTTTGGGGGGCTGGAGAATAAAGCAGCACATCTTGTTGCTAAGATCTAAGAACCCTCATTTTAGCTACTACCTCCCATAAGAAGAGACTTGTATCTCAAGAGCTTTTAGAGTATAAAAACCTATAATTAGGTGGTTGCTCATTTAATAGCATCAATAATCCAATGTACCACCCAAGGAAGGAGATCTTGCACTTTGTCTATCTTGTATCCAGGGTGGTGAACTTTTAAATTTATTGTGGAAGGTTTGATGTCAAACCTTTACTTTTCCTCCTTTGATATCATTACATTGTAGAAATCCGACAGATCCCGCTGTCATAGTTCCTCACATTTGGTGGCTGATAACAAGGAGGAAGAGGAGGCTATTGCAGTCATCCAGTCGATTTTCAGGGCACACTCAACACGGATGGGATACCAGTAAGTCAGAAGCAGCTAGTTCAAAGTGTGATTAATTTTTTCGTTAGGCCTATTTCTGTATTAAGAGAGAATGTAGGACTCAAAGGTAGAAGAGGGAGATCTGCTGGTACCACAGTTGCCCAGGAATAAAGCCTGATAGCATATAGACATTAGGTAGATGGTATGTTGCAGCAGGCTATTAACATGTCAGCTATATGTGAGCAAAGGCCATGGTTTTGGTTTTTTTTCCAATTCTGTTGATGAACAAGTAGTGCACTGTGGACATGTGGTGAGCTTTAGCTGATCAGATTTGGAGAGCCCTTGGGATCTCTTCATTGTGGAAACATTCCATGATCATTTTGCTTTTGCCATAGGGAAAAATATCTAGATAATATTTTGGGTCACCTCTTGGCCCAGGTAACCATGAGTCTGTAGACTTCCTGCATAATTACTTTTTTTTTCACATGTTAATTCTGGTATTAATAGATGAAATATCCCCAATACCCCTGATTAGACTCCTTCATTCATTGCACAAACTTTTTTTTCAGTAGCAGTTCCATAATCTAATCTCTGCCCAGGCTTTACAGTGACTCTATCCAATAAAATATCCTCCTATCTTTGATCTATAGGGCTCCCTGCCCTTCATGGTAAAACCTTAGGAGCTACCTAAAGACATAATGCACCAAAAGACTAGAAGGGGGAAAAGGATGGAGTAAAAGCCTGCTTATGAAATATCAATAGGCTGAGCCTCCATTTCCTTCTTTTTCTAGTGAGAGGTTAGCCTAGATCAGTGATGGGCAAACTGCGGCCCCCTGAAATGTTCTGTCTGGCTGCTTGACATTATTCCTAATCTGACAAATACAATGAGTAGAATACAATACAATGAAACTTTGAAAGAGTTGCCTTAGAAACAGACTGACAGATGAGCATTTCCTTTCTTTTGGCCCCCTCTTTAAAAAGTTTGCCCATCACTGGCCTAGATGATTGTTTTCTTGTTTGCTTGCTTTTTTTTTTTTTAAACCCTTACCTTCCATCTTAAAATCAATACTTGTATTGGTTCTAAGACAGAAGAGTGGTAAAGACTAGGCAATTGGGGTTAAGTGACTTGCCCAGGGTCACACAGCTAGGAAGTATCTGAGGCCAAATTTAAACCCAGGACCTCCTGTCTCTAGGCCTGGCTCTCAATCCACTGAGCCACCCAAGGTGCCCATTCCTAGATAATTTCTAAGGTACCTTCCAGCTCTGAACATTCTATGAGTCTATATAGGTTGTTATAAGTCTTTAGCCTGTTTGCTAAAGTTTGAGTTGTTTCCTTGAATTTGACTATGTCTTTCTCCAAATCCCTCTCTTTATCCTCACAGGCAAAATAATGAGCCCTGCTTTGGGCCTCTACTACAATGTGTCATTAAAAAAAAAATTTTTTTTCCAGTACAAGAATGTCTGATTCTTCCATAAGTGAAAAGAAATCCGGTTCAGCTTTGTGCAAGAAATCAGCCTCTCTCCTCTCTACACCATCTTCTCTTGGTAATCTTTTTTTTTTTTTTAAACTTAGATACAAGGGAACGTTTATTTTAAGCCAAGAGGGTAGCTGTCCTAAATTCCTTTTTATGCAGGAAAATTGTAGGACATAAGTAATTCTTTAACACTATACCTTGGCTGAAGAATTTTAGACTGATTTAATTCATCCCATACCTTTTAAAAATATACCCAGAAGGAAAGAACTCCAATGAATTCCCATTGCTTACAGTTTGTAGGAATATTTTAATGTTGGTTATTATAGGGTATCTTATTTATTGCTAACCTAATCCAGTGTGTCCTTCCTTCCCTTTCTCTCATTTTTAAGCCCAGCTCTTGCTAGAGAAGAGTGGCTTCTTTACCTTGACTAGTGGGTTTTTTGGTTTGTTTTTTAAGTAAAATATCTCTTTTAATTTCCTTTCCTGCCTCACTAAAGCCCAAAGTAGCATTATACCCCAATTAATAGAATATATTTGGCATCTCAAATAGGTGATCTTGAGGGCCTTTCCAAAGCTATGAATCTATGAATAAAGCATAGGCTTCTATCTGCCCATTGGGGAGCAATAATGAATTGAATCCTTTCTTCTGCCATGTCTGGTATAAATATTAGAATAATTTTAGCCATGAGCAGTGAGGAACCATTTGATTTTATGAGTAAAACTATTGAGATTGGGGGACATCATTCAACCATAAATATAATCTTGGGATTTTCATTTGTGAATATGGCACAGGTGCTAATAGAGGGGATCTTCTGGTGTGGCAATGTTTTAAGTTGCTGTCAGTCTTGGGGACAGCTAGATGACTCAGAGGATTGAGAGGAAGGCCTAAAGACAGGAGTTCTGGGGTTCAACTGTGACCTCAGATACTTCCTAACTATTCGATCCTATGTTAATCCCTATTACCTAGTCCTTACTACTCTTCTGCCTTGGAACCAGTACACAGTATTGATTCTAAGACAGAAGGTAACAGTTGTTGTTGGTTTTGTTTTGTTTTGTTTTTTAATTTAAAAATGTTTTTAAAAATATGGAGACCACTACAGGCTTTTGTAGCTCCTTCCAATCTAAGGAATGGTATTACCTCCTGGTGGTGGTAGTAGGGGAGGGAAGGGGCAGGAGGTGTAGGGAGGAGAAAAGGCAACTAGAAATAGAATTTCCTGATCTAATAAAATTGAAATGTGCAGAGGAAAGATAAAATACATTATAAATCCAAGTTTTATTTGCTTCACCATTGTCATTCATCACTGAGGCTTCTAACTTCTGAGTTATTCTAGGTAAAGAAGATAGTGATGTTAGTAGCGAAGACACTGTTGAAGAATTACCTGCTGATGATGAGAGTATGCAGCCAAAAGAGCCCCTGATTTACCAACCCTGTCATGGTGAGTATCCACATATATGTTCATTCAGCGAGTAGGGAAGGAAACCTGAAACAGTCACTTCTTTCACAAGCTGAGTTAGGGTTTCTCAGGCACGTGGGATTGTGCCTTTGTTTGCTGACTGGTGAATGTCTGCCAAGCCAAAGGAACAAATGAGATAGTATGGGTGAGAGGACGAGGCAGGCTTACTGGTCTGAGCACACCAGCACTATGATCTATCTTTTAGTTCTTAGGTTCCAGGTCTACACTTCCTGACTGACCTGCCAAGAGCCCCCAAAAGATTGAACCCAGGAGATTATTCCTGGAGATTTCTGCCTGTTAGGTAATATTTCTGTCCATTTACATCAGTATTCCAAATGTTCTCAAACTGAATTCTGAAACTCTTAAATCTAACCAAATTTTCTAGCTAGTGTAGTCTAGTAGAAAGAGCACTGGTCTTGGAATAAGGATGCCAGGGTTTGAATTCTGACTCTGACCCTATTAACTGTGTGACCATAGGAAAGTCATTCAATCTATCTGAGCCTTTGTTTCCTCATCTGGAAAGTGGGGGTCATAGTACTGGCACTTACTTTCTCACAAAATTAATGTGAGAAAAAGTTTTGTAAACCATGAAGTACTAGAGAAACCCAGGTTGGGTTATCTGCAATGCTAATAAAGCCCAATTAATGTTTGCATGATGTAGTAGACGGAGGTCCAGCCTTTGAGTCAGGAAGATTGTAGTTTAAGACTTGCCTCTGACACACACTTGCTGAATGACCATGGACAATGTCACTTGACCTTGCCTGTGGCCCAGTTAACTTTCTGACTGTTGCAAACACAAATGAAATCACAGATTTCTCTGTCTGTCTCTATGTCTCTGTCTATCTCTTTCTGTCTCTATGTCTTTATCCCTTTCCCTACCTCTCTCTGTTTCTCTCTCATATACACCCACCCATTCACACACAAATGCATAAGAATTTAAAAGATTAATGTACAGATGCTCAAAGCACAAAAAGCTCAGTTGGTTTTCAGTGTGTTCCAGGGGCCTAAAAGTACCTCCCAATAATTTTCCTATTCTTAAATAGCTTTGAACAGTTTAGTTTCTTACTGGATTTTGATGGCCTTTGGATTTTTTTTTAATCAGTTCAAATCAGACCTCAGACATTAGCCGTGTGGCCCTGGGCAAGTCACTAAACCATGTTTGCCTCCATTTCCTCATCTGTAAAATGAGCTGGAGAAGGAAATGGCGAACTGCTGCAGACTTTCTGCCAAGAAAACCCAAAATGGGGTCATGAAGAGGTGGACCCAACTGAAAAGAGTTGAACAAAAATCAACAAAATTTTTGTGGAAAAATGTATCTGAGTTCCCCCCTTAGTCTTCTTGTTAAATAAGAGTAAATTTGAAATCAAGACTTATACCTAAAATTTATATGTATTCTTGTCATTCAGATTTACTTTTATCATTCTATTTTCACTTAGGAGAAATGAGTTTGTAAGAAAAGCTAAAATCAAGACAATTTGGTTTTCAAGCCTTTGTTTAATCTGATTATAAGAAACTGTTTTTAAAAGCCTTAAAAACAAAACAAAGCAAAACCCTAATCTAAATCTAAGTAACCTTGAAGGCTAATTTTAAAAATTTCTTTAGATCCCTATTTAATCTTATTCCTTTTATTTTCCTGAAAGTTACAAAGAAAAAAAGAGAACAATTACAATATTTGAAGCTGGATTGAATTGTAATTTTCTTCTCTATATCTCAAAACATCATAGCTGCAATGACCAAGGAATTCATCACTCAGTGAGTGACCTATTTGTGATGAAACTCCTTATAATTGGTCCTCGGAAAGCAGGCCTGGTCTATTGCTGGGACTGTATTCATATCTCACTAAGTGACTAATCACCTTAATACCTCTTTATGAACCAATTAGAAGTATCTTTTTCTTGCTACGTGGAGGGAGAGTGAACCTTTTCCCAAACAGCTGTATCCATTGGACCGTTGGATTTGAATAGCAATTATGTTGGAATTTTTTTTTCAAGAATCATAGTCTTGATGGAGTTGTTCCAGAGTAGTATTTCAGAATCCTTTCCTTCCTACTAGGTCTGTAGAAAGAATTGTTTTCTGAGAATAGGTGAAAGGTTTTTAGGAATAATGCATGTAAGAAGAAAAATAATTATAATGGTGATACAATTAGAGCGTTTTGAGAGATGACTTACATCTTTATGAATCATCTTTAACTATTTTCATTTTATGTAAGATATGACTATAATGAAAAATCTTTATATATATATATACACACACACATATATATATATACATACATATATATA
>NC_058130.1:209335466-209371950 GCF_016433145.1 Gracilinanus agilis
TATATATATATATATATTGGAGCTGATGCATACAAATGATGGCAGTCCTTTTCAAAGCAGTCGTTTTATTTCAATGTGCTTCCTTACCGAAAATAAGTTTAGAAATCCTTTATAGGAGTTGCCTTCAGGACCTTGCTGCCCATCCTTCCATTTTGGTTTTTGTACATTTTTATTGATATATCTTGTTTTTATATCATCTTTATTTCTTAATTATATCCTTCCCCTTCCCTATCCAGAGAGCCATCCTTTATAATAAAAGAATTAAAAAGGAGAAAGAAAAGAGGAATTTTGCACAGTGTATAAGCCAAGTCTGATAGTTTATTATGCATGTCTTCCCAAGCTTTTCTGAATTCTTCATACTATTTCTCATGGTGCAATAATACTGCATTACATTTACATACCACAGTTTGTTTAGCTATTCCCCATTGGGTATCTGTTTTGTTTCCAGTTATTTGCTACCACAAAAAGGTGATACATTCTTGGTGATGGAAAAATTTAATTGTCCAAGAATAAATGTAATTCATTAAAATAGTTCAGAGGCATTTGGAGCCAAGTCTAGTGAATGAGGTGGGTGATGAAGTTGAGTTCTACAATAATACATATGTGTATTTTTTTAAGCGTGATATTACAAGTCAATTTAGTCTCTGGTCCTCAGTTTCCTCCTCTGTAAATTGAGGGGCTTGACTAAGATGACTTCTGAAGTTTTTTCTGACTCTAAACCTCTGATTCTATAAAGAAATGAAATTGGTTTTCTTGCATGCCTCACAACCTGGTTCTGTAGAGACTTCTTAATTATCACAAATTTTTGGCAGGCCTTGGGTTCAAATTTGGCCTCAGATGCTTCCTAGATGTGTGACAAGTCACTTGACCCCAATTATCTAGCCCTTACCACTCTTCTGGCTTGGAACAGATACCTGTATTGATTCTAAGACAGAAGGTAAGGGCTAAAAAAAACAAACAAGAAAATATAGACTTAAAGCTGCCAGCTACCTAAGTGAACTTCTAATCCAACTCCCCATCATTTTATAGCTGAGGAAACTGATGCTAAGAGAGAATAAATGACTTCCTCCAAGGTCAACGGGCTGATAAGTAGCTCAGTGAACGTTTGGACACGCTTCCTGGGATCCCAGTGCAGCGCTCTTTCTGCTGTGTATTTTCAGGTGGCTGCGTTCCAGCTCGGCACCTGTTTTGTTGCATACTTTCTAGTAGGGTTATCTTAAGGACAGTTGTATTCCTTAGTCAAGACTCACCTGGGAGGGACTGACGCATCCCACTTTGGCTTTGCCTATTTTTCACCAGATCTCTTTTCCCCTTTGAAACAGTCCTGGTGCTTTCAGCTCCAGATTCCTTCTTTTGGGGCTAGTGTTTGTAACGACATGAGAAAATTTCTTGATAAAACCAGTTAACCCTGGTCAGTGGTCTGTGTTGTACTGCTTTTTGACTCCTGCCTGTAGGGGGAGTGCTGGTGATGTTTGTATGTTTGAAACGGGTCCCATTTGTTCTGGAAGTTCAGTTGCCTGGAGAGAATTGTTTCCTTGAGGAGCGTATTTGGTATTATTGAATCTCATTTTCTTTGTGGTTAATTTCAGCTGTTTCCTCCCACACCCGGTTGCAGTCCATTGTTGCTTCACCAGTGGATGAGGAAAGCTCCGACGATTCCGATGATATTGTCATCTCTCCATCTCTGACCATGAAGAAAAAAAAATCTCACCATGTTTAGCTCCAGACTCTCATAACCCCATTCACTGTCCCACACTTGAAGCTGCTCTCATTATTCTTGGATGAGATTAAGGCAGAAAGCATTTAGGGCCACCTTGAGTTCTTATTCTCTCATGCTGGAAGAGCAGTTTGATTGGTAGGGAATTGACATTTATTTACTGTTCTTAGAGATTTATAAAAGGTGCTGAGCCAGCCACAATGCAAAATGGCCTTTCATCATGAGTGATAGACAGTCAAAGAAAGCTTCAGATAGAGTCCAGGGTAGTTTTCCCCTTATTTTTGGAAGGATCATTTTCAGAATTATTAGCAGATGAGAGCCATATTTTAAAGAACAGAAGCCAAGTTTCAGTTTCCCATAGATTAGCTCTTGTGGGCATGATAGAGCTCCCACATTCCTGGGCATGTCCACTCACCTGCTTTAGAGCAGTACTGTACAGCACCACAACTCCTCAAAGTGTAGCTGGTGATTATGTCACTGGGAAAATACAAATTTATAAATTTATAAACCAAAGAAACTACGTTAAAATTACTTTTGGAAATGTTTTAGCAAGGTGGCCTTACAAAGCCCAGCTGCCAGCATGGCAAGCTGAGGAGGAATTAACTCTGAGGAGAAGAAAAGTCACTGATCACAAAGTAAAAATGAAGTCCCCCCCCCATTCTGACATAAAAAGAGCCCTTGATTTTCATCATCAGTTGTTTTATTCTTACTTTGTAATAAAAACCACCCTTCAATCTTGAGCAGTGTATAACTAAAAGTAAGCTAAGTGCTGAATTCCTCCAGAATCCACCTGCCCAAAATGGAAGGAGCTGCCGTCCTTGGAAGGAACAGCTGAAAACTCTGGGGGGTTGTAGGTATCAGAATAGTATTTCATCATCTGTGAGGAATATATTTTCCCCCCTAGAATATCACAGATGAGTACCTTATTTAAAAATACACACAGATCTATCTTCCAATTAAATATGTTAGAATTAGGAAGGAGATGAAACTTCAGAACACCCCTTCAGAACACACCTTGGTCAGAAGACATGTAATGCCTTTTTAGAAAACAAGATTCAGATGTTGCATTAATGCCCAGCTTTCTTGTAGCTTATGCTGGAGACTTCACTACAAGCTCCTGGTTCTGCAGTCATTTCCTTGTGGCCTAAAGTAGGCATTGGCAGCAGGGAAGCAGGTGGGAGATATTGATTTACATAATTTTTCTGTACAGTGACCGAATGAACTGTCCCCAAGGCCTTACAGAGTTCTGCCTCCATCACATGTGATAGGATCAAATCAACTGTGTAAAGTCTAGATGCCATATTTGTACTGTCTTCTTCAGTCATCCTTTAGTCTACTCCAGCTCCTTTCTCCAGTTAGGCAGTTTTTACAGAACTAGTTGAAAAGTGAAAAATTCATTTAAACACCCAAATCTTTTTGCTTTATTAATTTTCATAGTGTCAAATAATTGTTCCTTGAAAAAGAGTTTTTGACTGATGGTTTGACTAAGCTGATGGGTGTTTTTGGCATTTGGGGAATTCAACCTCACACCTGTTCTTTTGTGATCTTTCTCCTCCTTCCTTTCACCGGGCTCCAGAGCTAATCTTCTCAATAAGGCATAAGCACCAAGAAGATTCAGTTAAATACAAAATCCAGATCTATAACAACTGCTTAGTCGGTATAGACTCAAAATTAAAATTTTTACCACTCCCCTGTTTAAAAATATATAACATTTAGGAATTAATGATCCAAGAAGTTATTTGTAACTTCATGGGTTCAAAGTTTGGGAAGGGACCCATAGCCTTCCTTTTGTTAGGAAATTTGGCTCTGCCTACCTTTGAGGCTGAAGCTTCTCATCCAGATAAGATTATATGGAGGGTGACAGGATAACAAGCAACTGTCAGCCTAAACAATGATTACTGGGGCAAACAAGCTCAACATGCTTCTGACAAGTCAGAAAAGTTGGAGTCTTCTCCAGAATGTCAAGAGTGAGACTGTGTTGCACATGACCTTTATAATGTATCTGGAGATGTCTGTTGAAGGAATAGATTGGGGAAAGCCCAACCCTTTTTTGGTCATTTCTAATAAGATAGAGAATTATTTTTGTTAGTAAGCTTAAGTTTTTGAGTGGATACCAGTAAGAATTATAAATATGATGATTCTTTCTGAATGTTGTACTTCAATATTGCATTAAGGGTTTGGGATTGGTTTTTTGGAGGAGAGAAGGTAAATATATAAATTCAGTCCTTCACCTAGATAGTTCATCTTCATCCAAGACTGCACTTCTTAGGGATCAGGTACCCTATGCATTTCTGCCAGAGCATGAAAATCTCTTTTAGCAAAGAAGAGGAATCTACTACTACTACTGCTACTGCTACTGCTACTACTACTGCTGCTACTACTACTACTACTACTACTACTACTACTACTACTACTACTACTACCACCACTACCACCACTACCACCACTACCACCACCACTCTGTGTTCAGGGTTTCACTTTAGGTAGTTTCTCTTCCTGGAGAAAAGCATAGGATGTTGTCAGCTTCTGGTGTGTCTTACAGTTGCCACTCTATGTATGGTCCTTAATGTTGTGTGCTACTTAAGAATTAAAATTGGCAGAAAGAAGCTGCTGCTAGCAGTGTTTGGCAGTAAGAGAAGATGCGCCAAACCCAAGTGTGACTTGTGGGTGTGGAGACAAAGGGAAGTTTCTCAGGCTGACAGGCCTAGCTGAAAAAATAGGCTTCTTCCTCCAGATTGTGCATTCTCTTTCAGTTGAAACAATTTTTCTTAACATTCTTCTGACTACAATGTGACTCCCTCCATGATCCATTGGCATATTTTAACATGGAGTTCTACCCTTATTTGAGTTCCATAGAAAATTGTCATTTGCCTGAGCAGAAGACAGCTGCATTTATTGAAAATACTTTAATGAGTTCAGAAGAAAGCCAAAATGACTATATGAGTGTTTCTGGATCAATCACAATGTGAAGATTTAAGAAGTGAGACTTCTCACTGTATGTGGAATAAACTAGGACCTTAATCCTAAAGACCATGTTTTCACGACGCAAAAACCCAAATATAATTGGATAGTCTCTATGGATAAGCTCTGGCCCAAACCACCCATTTAAACATGATGGCTCATTCCTCTGAAGAAAGGACAACTTGTATTTGCTATTTTCGACCTCCTCTTCAGATAAATAGAACAGCTTTTAGGTACATTTGCTTAGTATCTTTCATTCCAATACTACTGCATTTTCTTGAAAATGTAATCAGTATAAGGAAAGAATAAGAAATTTCTGTTACTAGCATGTAGAAAGTTTAATTTTGAAGAAGAAAAAACCTTCAATGTCAGGTATCTTCTTTAAATAGAAGTGATGGTAATCCTCCATGAACAGAAAGCTTAATTTTAGATACAGAATTTTTCATCACTTTTCTCCCAAGCATTTTTTAAAAATTAATATCAGCAACCACTGTTGAAGTGGTGCCTGATAAATTGATGCTTCTATTGAATTTAAGGAACAGACTCTTTTATCTGGTTTATCATAGCTCACACCAGCATTCTCAGCCAAAGGAAACTGGATGGCTGCTTCACAATGAGGCTGTTTCCATTTTATCCCTTCAGTGGAAATACTGTCTGAACAGTTTCCATAGACTGCTGCTGGGAACCCTCCATTCTCACTATGGCCCATTCTCTGGAACTGACCTTCCCCACGGGGTAGGTTACTCCCGCTGAGCTTTCACATCCATAATTGTTCTCTTCTATAGGAATGGGGGGGCAGGGAGATAACCCTTGTCAGAAGCTGGGAACAGTTTGTTCCATTAGCTTTTCTGAAGATGCCCTTAGAGCAATGTGGGAGTGATTTCTAATTAATCTAAGTGATGGTACATCTATATGGATCCCTTGCTTCAGATTCATCCACTGGGCTTGTGGAAATCGGGGAAAAGAAAAGCGTTGGAGGGCAGGATTATAGGATATGTGTCATGTGCAGGTGTCAAAGTCAAAGTGGCATAGCTTCACAGTCTTTTCTGAATAAGGGAGATGTTTAGATGATGCAAACTGTAAAAAGGGTACTCCATTATGGAATTAAACAGTAATGAAAAGCAATTAGCTACACTTTAGAGTCCATTACAAGGACATTCATTTTTTAAAACAACTGTAAAATGTTTTAAATGAAGTCTAAGATGCTGGAAATGTTTGTGTTAGTGTCAATCCTAGAAAAGAGGAAGTTATAACAGTAGAAGGTATAGCTTGGCTGCTTCCTATTGGGGGTTTGAAGGCAAAGGCCTACTTAGATACAGAATCAAACTAATCATCTAGACAGGGCTCTTCTTTCAATAAGACTATGAATTGCAGTACAAAAAACTTAGACTAGGTGGAGGGAGGAAGAAGGTTAAAATGTTAGGAACATTATTTTTCTTAATTATATTAAGCCTATTAAAGAAACAGCCAAAAGAAATTAATGATTCTGATTAAAAGAATTTCATTTGACTTGTACTCACCATTACCCCACAAAAAAAAAAATGGTGAAAAGAAATGTAACCTTAGATCTCTAAATGGATCAGAGGCCATTATTCTTTTCCTTTTTCTCAGCAACAAAACCAATTGAATTTAGGAAAAAGATAGACCAACTTGACTTGGATCTATCAAGACAGATCCAGCCAAACCTTACTCCAAGGCTTGTTTCCAAGAAATAAATGCACCTTATGGAAAAGACCAATGACCCTGTAAAGTCTTCAAGGTACAAATGAAAATTAAACTCTATTATGACTTGTCTAATCTAATTACAGAAGTTCCATTTTCTTGTTATGGAAGCACTATCTACTCAACTGTTGCTCTTCCTCCATAATCTACAGGGATTTATAGTAGAGTTGGGGAAGCAAGAATGTGATGCAGCATATATAATTGTTTGGTGCCTTGGCCAGATTCTAGACTTGGCATTTCTCACATCATCCCATCTTTAAGTGCCTATGTCCTAATAAACATGGTCTGCTGTTTTACTCAGTTCTATGCTGATCATGGTTAAATAATAATGTTTTTAGGTTGGAGAAATTGGAAAGACTCTAAAAAGAATGAAATGTGAATCTATCAATTTGGATTGCAAGGGAGAACGTTGCTCTGTATGTTTTCTTACATTTTTTATTTAGAACTGTTCCATTCTTGAACATAATTTATACATGAATCTCTTGGAATGGAAAAGGTTTTTTCTTTGCCTCTCATCATTAGCCTTTATAAATAAAAGTTGTTTTGCAGAGTAATTGTCTTGATTGCCCTATAAATGGTTCCTTTAAAATTAACTCCAGGTGTGCAATTGCCTTTAACTTGATGCCACAAATGGCTTTAGATGTCCCTGCTCTAGAAATCTCATTTTCTGAAATTTATATTTATGTAGTTTTCTTCAGTCCTGACATTTAGAAACAGGCGGGATATTGATATGTCCATCTTTATTCTTGCAAATGCAAGAGCCCTACTTCAACTGGTGGTACTTTGGTTCATCTTTTAATTTTCCTCCCAGTGTATACAAATAAGGAAAAGAATTGCAAGAAACTAAAGACTCAAGAAGTATTTTTATTAATTTGATTGATTATTTGTTCCAGGGGTGGTTAAGAAGCCTTCACTTGAAATTCAAACAATATTAATAGAAATAGCTAAACAAAAAACTTGATGAACTTAAATCGTATTTTCCCCCTTTATTTGATTCAAAGAGCATTTGCTCTTGCAAAGGTGATTTTGGATTAAATTTATACATTCCCTTGCCATTAAACTGCTCACTGACTCCTTAAATCCCAGAACTAAGTTGGTTTAGTCTCTTCAAGATTACCATGTAAATCATCCCATTACCTTATAAATCATTCCAAATCAGCATTTGGAAGCTGGATTGTATCTTTATTCCCTGCAGTGTTCTGTGGTGGCAAATTGTTCATTCAGAAAACTGATTTGCCCTTAAGGAAGAAAGGCCCACAGGATTCCGCATTAGCCAGTAGAAAGAATGGTCAGCCAGATACAGAGCTTTGTGCCTCAAAGCTATATCTTCCCCAAGAGTTCCTTTATTTCAAAGAGACTTGTATTTATTAGCAGAAAGTCAGATTCTGTGTTGTGAGTGTTCCATAGTGGAGAGTGGGACCATCCAGTCTTAGCATGCATTTAGCCATTTACAAATGATTTAACAACTGGACTTTCAGGGTTCCCTCAGTGAAGAGTTTCCATTCTTGCTTGGTTTTTCACTGCTTCAGATGAGAAAGGAAAACCTCACTGTGACATAGCCCATATACCTCTGGGAATATTCTTTCCTGCTAGTGCCCGTTCCAAAGATTGGTGTCAAATGAATTATCCCCAAATTCCATTTTTTAGAAATACTGTAGAATGTAAGAATTCCTAAAGCATCTTACCTTTCCATTCTTCCATATTTTTGAAAAACGCATTTTTATTGTAGAAAGAATATTGGACCTAGAGTTAGGAAATCTCTTCAAGCTCAGCCATAGAACTGGAAGCATTACAATCTCTCCAAGCCTCAAGTTTCTTGCCCATAAAATGAGGGTTCGCCTGCTTTGACTATGCAGTTGGTGTTCATAAATGACTCAAATACAGTTGTTTGACTTCTCCTATGCAATGAGGCATTTTCTAACTTGTATTATGTTTATTTGTACACATGTTTCATCCCTCCTAAACTACTGTAAGGTATTATATATGGACATGTGAGCTGTTATTCTTTCTAGAGGGTTCAGAACTTTAACAATTAAGATGGATGGAAAGTGGGACAATAGGTCTTGGATCTGTGCCCAAACTTCCCCCCTCAAACTGTCAAGATGAAGGTAGCTGCTTTAATATCTTATTTGATACAGTCCAATTTAAGCCCTGAGTGGCATGTCTGTTAGACATTGCTGACCAAAGGAATATGAGGAAAGTTTAGTTTTCTGAGTGTCCTTGTTTCCATGGTGCTAGTCTCAATTGAAGAGAGGTGGAAGGCAGAGCACAAGAATCATGACCTGTATATTAATTAGGCAGCAGCATAATAGTATACGGTTCATAGGAAAAACTCAAATTCATGCTCACTGTTAAGCACTGCTCCGAATTAGAAAAAGAAGCCAGTCATTCACCTTAAAGCAGTCCTTCAACCATTTTTCCAGCCACAACTCACTTTCAATCATCCTTGTCAATGCAATGGAATAAGAATAGACTTTCTTATTTGAAAGAAGAGGGCAGTGAGCCCACCAAGTCAATGAGGTTGGAAAGGCATGGAAGATGAGGAGAGCTCTTAGACCACCTTGAGACAAGGGGGAAAAACAGCACAATCTGGCATCCATGGAGCTAGCCCCTTGCTGCTGGAAAAGAGTGCTACAACTATGACATAACTGGATAGTTCTATGACAGCTGCAGTATTAGAAGAGCCCAGCCATGTGAGGAACATCACAGAATTTGATTCTAGATTTTCTGGTCCTCCACCAACCGCAGATTCATAGTCTTGGGATCCTTATAGGTTTCACTATCATCAACTCCTTTGTTGCCCCCCCCCACCTACCCACCCAAGATTCTATTAGGAATTTGGATTAAGGGGAATCTTTAATTCCAACAAATTAGAGAAAAGATGTTGCTGGAATATGCAAATGACTCAGTTGGGTCATTTGAAGTACTTGAATATGTGGCACTTAGGACCAATGAATTAGACCCTAGAGCCAGCCAGTTCTTCTTGGCTGTTGGGGATCCTTATGCTTGGGCAGGTCTTCTGCTATCCAGGACAGGTCATCAGTATAAGAAGGTTGCTAGAAGGGTAGACATTCTATCTAGGAATAAAAATTGCATATATGGAACTTCCCTTGGACTTTAAGCAGGCTGTATAGAGTGGGGCTTGACTTTGTTTTCAAGCTAGCTTCTAATGACCTATCTTTCCCTGCATTATAGAATCTTATAATTATAAGATCCTAGAATTTGGGAAGGAATCTGAGAGGTCACTTTAGAGGCCCAACACTAAACTTTGAAGCATATGATCCTCTCCAAAGCATCCTGAATGAGTGAGCATTTAACATACTGCTTGAAGACCTTAAGTGGCATAGAGGTCACTACCTCTACGGGCAGCTCGGTCCATTTTTATTCACCTCTGTTAGAGAGTCCCCTATATTGAGTAGAAATCTATTTCCCAGAGACTTCCATCTATCAGTCCTAATTCTGCTTTAAGGTCAAGCAAAATCAGGGTAACACTTTTTGCAAATGATAACCTTTTAATTTTTTGAAAAGTACATTCATGTTGGCCCACAGCTCCACTACCAATTTTGTGTTCTTCAAACTAAACACCTTAATTCTTACTTCAACTTTTTATATGCTATATTTCCAAGTATCCTAGATGTCCCCTTCTAGAAGTATACCAGCTTCTCTCAATGATATTCCCAAAATGTGGTGCCAAATTATACATCCTTGATCTGCTACTCATAGACAGCTTCCTGAAGAGGTCTGTGGGAGTAGGGTGGAATATCAATTAAACATCAAATGAACATTTATTGAGCTGAACTTTTTTTCTGTATGCTGCAAGGTACTGTGCTAGGTGTTAGGGATATAAAGAAACTTTTCAAAACCTTAAAATTTAAGTAAGAAAATGAAAAATAGGAACTCTTTAGAGCTATAGGCCATCTGAGGTCCAACTCAGAGGTCATCCAGTCCAACCCCTGCCTTTTACAGATAAGAGACTAAGGGACTTGTCCAATATGATACAGGTAGTAGAGATCTGAACCCAAGTTCACTGACTGCAATGCTATTTTCATCGCACAACACAGCTTCTCACATATGTGTATATATGTATATGTGGTTTATATATACATATACACAAAGATATTGATATATGGGTGTGTGGCTTGGATTCACAAGACCTAGACAGACAGATAGATGGATGGGAGGATGGATATAGGTAGGTAGGTAGGTAGATAGGTAGATAGATAGATGGATGGATGGATAGATGGATGGATATGGATAGGTAGAGACAGAGATAAAAATTAGATGGATGGATGGATGATAGATAATCTATGTATGTAGAAATGTCAGGTGCTAAATGAGTGCTACAGATAGTCACTACTCTAGTTGTTAGAAGAACAAGATCGCTGTTTGGGGGATAGTTTGAGGCAGAGTAGGAAGGGGAGGGTGGTTCTCAGGGAAGTGAGAACTTAAGCTGGACATTGAAAGACTGGTACAATTTGGCAATGGGGGCGAGGATAGAGAAGATACATTTAATTTGAAGTCAATGAACACAATATGAAATGTTCTTTAGAGCTGCCTCCTTATGAAAATAATCTTGCTGCTCCGTCACTGAAAAGAGATCAAGAGAAGTGTAAGCAGTCTTAAATAATCAATTGTAATTGATTGTTAATGTGTCATAGAAAGGGATTTAGGCATGTCCCTGCATTATTCTATGGTACTTACAGTGATTAATTAGCTTGATGATAGAGGTACCTTCTCTTAACAATGTGTAGTTCATAGATGGAGCAAGGAAAACAAACCTTTACATAATTAAGTCCTGGACAACGAGATCTGAGATGTCAGGGAAGCTCTCCCTAGTGAAATTCCAGGGAGGGCTCTGGGTTGCTCACACTGTTCCTTTTTTCCAGTTCCCTCCTTCCTGCCTTCTTTCTTTTTTCATTCCAATGAAATCAGATTATAATGAAGTGGAAGATACCTTTGAAGCTGAAAATAAGCCACACACATTAGAGTCTGAGGATAGAGAGGGGGAACATAATAGAAAGGTAAAGGGGCAGTCTCTCTTGATTTTGTCTTGAGGAGATGACATTTTATGGGATTGGTTATTGTCACTAAAACTCAGGTTTCAGAGGATTAAAAGCCAGAAGGGACCTTTGTGGTCACCTAGCTTGTCCTCTTTTAATAATAACTACTCACATTTCTATGCACTTTAAGATCTATAAAGCACTTTCTTAACCAACAACAACAGGAGTTATTTAACACAAGTGTTTTCATTTGTTCCTTTTTTAGGAACAAGAAAAGTAAGACCTAATTAGTGCTTGCCTATGGTCACACAGGTAGTTAGTGTTGGAGTGATACAGAAACTTAACTCTCCAAACTCCAAATCCAGAAGCCTTTGCACCATACCATGTTGCTTCCTTTTATTTATTTTTAAGGAATCAGCTAAAGGAGCCCTCTCCTCCTTTTGGGGCTGGCTGCCTGAGCAAACACCACTACCCAGGATCTAGGGAGTTGGGAAAGTGTCCTATCCGGGACAGAGAGGGGAGGAAAGGGGAGAGGGACAGACTAGGGGGTGCCTTGGATGTAACTCTCCCCGAAATGCAGTATTGCTGTAAAGGTTACTTTCTCATTAACTACTCTTTGCCATCCCATTGTTTTCTTCATCTCCCAGGGTCCTAAGAGTCGGATCTGTTGCCATATATCTTAGTCAATTGTCAGTCTCATTCTGATTTTCTCTTCAAATGTCTTTTCTCTCTTCTTGAGCTGGGAGTAACTGGCGAGGACAGCAGAAAGAGGAGGAAGTGACCCTCAGAAACTCCTCAGGCTGCAAGACCCTTCTGGCCACTGCTGAGCAGGAATTTTACAAATTCATTACAGAATTTTGAGGATATGTCTCTTTTTTTGTGCTTTCCTGCATTCTGGCACTTGTGGGTGGCCACCAGGAAGATACAATGTGGATTTTATAAGTTACCAGTCACCAACCTGCTTCTTTGCTCATCTCCTTCCTTGTAATGGAGACCTTCGGGCCAGATTCAACTACAGTAAGGCCTGCATTATACAACATCTTCAGGGGAATGAGCTGTTCCACATAAGTACATTTGCCACATAAAAAAAAAAAAAAAAAAAAAAAAAGAAAAAGAAAAGCTTGCCCCCCCATAGCACCAAAATTTGGTTTAATTTATATTATTTTTTGGATGAAAATTCCTCTAAAATGTAATATATTTTCATAAACAGTCTAGTGAACAGAACTTGTGGCAGTTAAAAGAGCATCAGATTTGGAATCAGAGAATGTATTCAAAATTTTGTATCTGCCACTCTCTGTCCATATGACTTTGGTCAACTCACATTTTCCTTAGTTTCCTCATTTGTAAAATGAAGGGGGTTTATTAGCTGAAAAGTCCCTTATGGCTCTAAATTTATGCTCTTATGATTCTATGACTCAAAGTTATGACTTTGAGAAAGTAATTTTATCTTTCCTGGGTGCGGTAGGTGGATAGGAGGGAACATGTTAAGAACAGGTAAGGCTTTGAGGCAACACACACTTACGGTTCCCCCTCCAATGATGACACATTTGCTTTAATACAACTTATATCTGATAGCCAAAATCAGGGAAGAATAAAGGTAGAGGAAGATAACTAAAAATTAGCATCACAAGAATATTAATGCAAAAATGTAAAATAAAATGTTAGCAAGTAGACTATAGCAGTATATCCAAAAACCATTCATTACAAGCAAGTTTGATTTATAGTAGGATATAGAGATGATTCAACATTAGTATAACAATTAGTATAATTAATAGCATAAACAACAAAAATTTCATGATTATATCAATAGAGAAAATAATCTTTGACAAAACTCATATCAAAAACCCTAAAAAGCATCTGCTTGGGAAGGGCCTAGATTAGATGGCTTTTGAGGTACCTTCCAATCCTCAAATTCTGTGATTCTCTATTTTTTTTATATGGTAAAAAGTATATTTCTAAAATCAAGCATTAGTATCATTTCATGGTAAATCACCACAAACTTTAAATACAGGATGCCTCCTTTCCTCATTACTATGAAAATGGTGAATAAGAAGATGAAAAGGACAAGTTTAAGCTTATAAAATAAAAATTTTGCATGTGACAGTTCACTTAGAAAATCCCAGAGAATCAATGAAGAAACTAATCAAGATGATTAATAACATAACATAAGTAACATAATAATGTAAAATCCACAGAAATCAGCATTTCTTTACAGTATTAGCATAAAGTAGGAGGAAATAATAGAGAAATTCCTTTAGAAATTGCTACAAAATGCATAAAGTATTTGGGAGTTAATCTATCAAGACATAGGCCTTGTATAAAGTATAAACTTTAAAATACTGCAAAAAAAATAATAATTGGAGAAAGACTGTTTATAAGCCACATCAACATATAATGATGAAACTACCAGATTTACTTACAGATTTAGTGTTATATCAACCTGGACAAAGTGAAAATAATTTGGAGAAGCAAAAGGCATAGAATCTCCAGAGAAATTATTTTATGATTTTAAAAAAGTAATAAAAGAGTCTTGTTATTTATTATTATATCATGAATTATAAGTAATATATTTATATATTGTATAAATAATATTACAAATATTATTTATTGGATCTCAATCTACACCATAAGATGGTAATCATCAAAATTCCTTAATATTAATTTAAAAATTGAAAAACAGACCAGCTGAACAGAAATTGACTAGATAAGGCCCAGAAGTTATTGAACACTGAAACCTAGTGTTTGATAACTGCAAGAATACAAACTACTGGGAGAAAAGAGTCCCTATTTAACAAGTGTTTGGAGGGAAACTGGTAGCCAATTTGTCAGAAATTAAGTTTCAATATTTCAAACCATATACCATAAAAATGTCTGAAAGGATAAGCAACTTAAAGGTAGAAGGTCAGAGTATTTAATATGACTTGTAATGGAGCTTTGGGGCCATTAAACCCTAGCAGGTCCTAGTGTAACTGTTCCTTTTATTTTTCTATCTGTCCCTAGAGGCCTCAATTTCCTCATCTGAAAAATGAGGAATATGGTGATTTTATAAGGTACCTCCTGGCTCTGATACTATATGCTTCCATGATTATTGGGAATATCTATTATAATGTCCTATAATATAGAGATGTTCTCAAATCTTACTGAGGTATATCATAGAGTTAATTGCCCCAGACTACTGGGCTTTTAGTATACTGGTGTCTGCTTTTTTTTGTCTGTTTGTTCAACCTTTTTTATCAGTGACTTGAATAAAGATTCAGATGCCTTGCTTTTCAAATATGTAGACAAAAAAATACTGGGAGAGCTGGTTTAACTACTGGTTGACATAATTAAGCTACAAAAAGAACTTTACAGATTTGAAAAATGGGATGAATCTATTAAGATAGTTTTTAATAGTAACAAATGTAAAGTCCTACATTTAGGTCCAGAAAGTAATTATACAAGTACCAGATGGGTCAAGAATAGCTAAATACCATTTTTCATTAAAAAGATTGGTATGTTTTAATTGAAAACACATTTGTTATTTTAATGAAGCTTGAGCAATGTAATAAAAATTGATATATGTTCTAAAATGTTTAATATTGCAGAGAATCTACTGATGGATCTCTCTGAACCTAAGTATGCTGGTCTCCTATGGACAGATAAACAGTCAATTGCCAGACATTTAATATGAAGTCATAGACCTCAGAAATCACTTCTAAACCATGAGGAAGAACTGGAATAGGGCTCCAGTGGAGGAATATAATCTTAGGCCAGTGTTTGTTTCCTATGGATTTTTCTGCTTCCTTCTTCCATGTCAGGCTATCAGCTCTGGCTTCTGATTGCTGTCATTATATCTACCTCTGGTGTTCTCTCTCCCCTCCTTTCTCATTTGCTGCTTCTAGTCTGTTATATAATAAGAAAATAACTTAACTTGTTAGGATAGTGTATAAAATAGGAATAAATGGACCTTGAGTGAGGGACTTAGGGGCTGAGTAAACTCTATATTAGCTGGATTTTCTGATATCTCTCCAACTTTCTTCCTGGTTCTTGATTCTACTCGAGGTACAGGAAGCTACTGGATAAATTGTCTCCAGACAAATGAAGCTTTTCTGTCCTTAAGCACAAAATAGCAGAAAGGAATTTGGATTAGAAAAGAGGGAACCTTGGGTTTAAGTCCAGTCTCTGCCATTCCCCTGGCCCTTTTGGGCCCCAATTCCTTCATTTTGGCCCAGATGATCCCTTAAAGTCTCATTTCTAATAATCTGTGGTCCCACTATTTGATCACCTCAGCCAGATCTGGGCCATGTCAGTATTAAGCCTTCACCCCATTCTCTACAAGATGCTTGAAACCCTCCCACAGACAGTGTCGTCTTTCTTCCAGCCATTAATAGCACTGGGCTTTTTTGTATTACAAGCAGATTGAAAACTGTTCTTGGATGATTTACATCGGCTCTATCCAGCCAGGTCTCCATGTTATTTCAAGTGTTTGCTGCAGCTGTCAGCCCTCCAAGCTCAGTCTGGTACTGACAAAAGCTAGAGGACTGGATGAAAAAAAAAACCCAACAAAAACAAAAAACAACCAAACCCTCAGCACCTCTGTAGAGACGGAAGGCTTACTTACTTTTTCTTCTTCTTTATCCTCCATACAGGGGTCTGCTGGAGCAGAAACATCTGGGGAGTGGCTTCCATCCAAGTGTAGCTAAGCTCTTAATTACCTTACCACCATCCACTTCCCTCCTCCCCATCCTCTCCCATGTCCCCAGTAGAAGGGTATTTGGGGCTCTGGCTTCAGTTCACAGAAGAACTTGTCACCCTCTCTTTGTGGAGACTTGGGACAATTGTATGCTTTAGAAATGAGCTGTCAGTGAATAATTTCCATTGCGACCCTGGGAAAATCTATGGAAGATGTCTGTGCTAGGAAGGGGGAAACCAACTAGATTCTCTCTGGACTATGATTTAAATTCACCCCCAAAGCTAATGACATCAGTGGTTTTGTTGAATTTACAGTGAAGGAAAAGAAAGTTGCCAGATCCCCTGTTTGTCCTTCACAGTAACTGTGATCTTGGTTTGGTGTTTTGATAAACTTGCTATAATAATACCTAGTATTTATGTAGAGCTTTAAGGTTTTCAAGGAACTTTACAGATATTTATCCTCACGATAAATCTGAGAGGTAGATGCTATTATTATCTTCACTTTATTGATGAGAAAACTGAGGCAGAGAGAGGTTGAATGACTTATCCAGAGTTAGCTAAGGGATTGAGGCTGGATTTGAATTCGGGTCTTTCTGACTCTAGATCCAATACACTGTGCCACCTAGATTTCTCTACCTAAACAGTTCAGTTTTCTGAACTGTAGAGAGGTTGTTGTAACATTAAACTAAGAATCAGAAGAACTGTATTCTAGTCTTGGCTCTCTTTCTAATTAACCATCTGACCTCTCACTCATTCCACTTCTTTATCTGTTATACGATTGGGTTGATCTTGATGATGATCTTGAAATTCTCTTCTAGCCCTTGTACAGAATTCATGTCTGAACTAGAGATCTTCTAGGAAAAGCTGAAAGTGTGGAAGGATGAGTCACGTCACTTGGTCATGTAGCTATTGCTTGAAGACTTCTGGGGATGAGGAAACAGGGTTGTGCTGGTAAACATCAAAGAATTCATCTCCAAAATCTACCCATGACACACTTTTTATCTTCGTCTACATTATTAACATTTTCTTCATCACTTTTCTGAGTCTACACAATCAATAACAATAAATCAAGCCCTTGTTTGTAGCATTTGCTGATTTCTTTTCTGAGGTATAAATAATTGTGTCAAAAATTTAACAATCAGCTTTCCTTAACTGATTCATGAGGCATGCTCCTGTGAGTAAGGGACCACTGCCTGTGGCAGCCCATTTCATTTTGAGAGTCAGCTTTAGTTTTTAGAAGACTCCTAATGTCCTGCTGAACCATGGCTTTCATGCCTTATTCCTAATTCTACTCTCCTGAAAAGTCTCTTCCCCTTAGAGAGAATTGTTCAAATACATGAAGACTTCTACTCTGTCCCTAATAATTATGTCTTTTCTTCTCTTTCAAACAATTCGCTCATACTTTCTAAACTTTGTTCTCATGGTTGCCTTCTTTTGAAGTGTTCCATTTTACCAACATCCTTCCCAAAGTATGGTGCATGGAACCATATACAATACCCTTGATGTGATTTGACTAGAGCTAAATAGAGCAGAACCCTTGGACATACCTCTCCTCCTATCCTGTCCCCCATCACTGGGAGGGTACTCTCCTTCCCTTAATGCAGCTGAAGATTTTATTAGCATTTTTTATTGTCACATCACTTTGTTGATTGGTCCAATAAGACCTACAGATCTTTTTCACAGAACCTGATTGTCTAGCTCTGCTTTCTTCCCCCCTGTATATATGAAGTTAATTTTTTAAACCCAAGTGTACAATTGCACCAATTAAATGTTATCATTGACCTTGTAATATCTTTGGAGATCTTATGTTTTCCAATGCATTAACTAGTGCCTCTCAGATTTGAGGCAGCCACAATTTTTCACAAGCATGCTCTATGTCTTCATCCAAGTCATAGATAAAAATGTTGAACAGAACAAGCCAAAGGTCAGATTTCTCTCACAATTCACTAGAGACCTCTTTCCAACTTGACTTAGAGTATTCTTTGGACCTAGTTATTCAACCAATTCTCAATCCACCTAATTATATACTATTATCCAGCCCACTTTTCTCCATCTCTGACACTTTTGATTCTAATGAAATGACCTCTGCTTAAAGAAAGCTTTAAAACAAGATTTCTCTTCCTAGCAAAGTTCTATAATACATTATGATGACTTATGAGCATTTATAAAGGGCAGTAGTGATCACTCTAAGCCAGGTGGTTTCATCAAGAACAAAATCATGCTGGGCTTAATTTCATTTCCCTTCCTTCCTTCCTTCCTTCCATCCTTCCTTCCTTCCTTCCTTCCTTTCTTCCTTCCTTCCTTCCTTCCTTTCTTTCTTTCTTTCTTTCTTTCTTTCTTTCTTTCTTCCTTCCTTCCTTCCTTCCTTCCTTCCTTCCTTCCTTCCTTCCTTCCTTCCTCCCTTCCTTCCTTGAATTTAATAAATGAATGAAATACTTAGATTTTTAGCAAATATTTGACACAGTCATCCATGTTCCTCTTATGGGCAAGATGAGAAGATGTCTCTAGATTTTTATGTAATTAGGTGAATTTGGAACTGGCTGAATGACCTGGTCCACAAAGTAGTCATTTACAGGTTAATGGCAACTTGGAGGGAGCTCTAATGCGATACCCCAGGGATGTGTTCTTGACCTTTTGATGTTCAATATTTTTAGCAGTGACTTGGTTGAAGTCACAGATGGCCCACTTGTCAGATTTATAGGCGATAAATGCTGGGAAGGATACTGACCCACAGGATGAATTGGGATTCAAAAAAGATGTGGACAATTTAGAATGAAAAACTGAATTGAATTAGAAAAATTTTCATAAAGATAAATGTCAAGATCATAGGATTATGGATTTAGAGCTATGAGGGATCTTCTGGCAGTATCTAGCCTACCTGCCTAATTTTATAGATAAGAAAACAGACCCCAAAAGGTTAATAAACTTGCCCAAGGCTATATCGGTAGCAAGTGGGAAAGCTGGGATTCATAATCAGATTCCCCTGGCTTCCAAAGCCAGCATCTTTTTCCTTTTACCACTCTACAGGTCTTCTCCTCCCTCCCCCTCAATCAAATATCAGCATAGGCCTGAGAGGAAAAAATGTAGTTAGACTAGTTTCTGTGAATAAAATCTGGGAATTTTAGTAGATTGCAACTCAAAATGGACCCATAGGATCAAATTACAGCATAATGAAAGGCAGACTTGTCTAGATTGAAAGAAATCACTTCTAGAACACATCTTCTATTCTGGATACCACACTTTAGGAAAGACATAGACCAGCTTGTCCAGAAGAGGTCAACCAGGATGGTGAGAAGACTGCAAACCATACTATATCATAGATCATTTGAAAGAACTGGGGATGTTTGCCTCAAGAAGAGACGGGAGGAGGTCAGGGGTGGTGTGGGACCTCAAAACTGTCTTTAAATTTTGGAGATGTCATGTGGAAGAGGGATTACAGTTATTCTGCTTCATTTCCCAGAGAAAAAGACTAGAAGCAATGACTGGAAATTGCCAAAAGGCATATTAAGTTTACTGTAAAGGAGAGTTTCTTAATTGCTAGCATTCTCCAAATATGGAATTGTACAGATTTTTTCCTCTCTGAAAATCTTTTGGTATAGTTAGCTGATCACATGTAAATGACGTTTTAGAAGGGATGCTTGGTCAGGTATAAGTTGGACTGGGTGAGAACTTGAGTTCCTTTCCATATCTCTTCTATGAAGATGTGTTTTGATCCCTAGGGGCCTCCATGGAATGCCATCGTTGATTCCTTAAAAATATCAAGTCTTAATCCTACCTAAATTAATCTGCTTATTCAGTACCATACCAATCAAACTGCTCAAAAATTATTTTGTAGAACTAGAAAAAAATAAAAAAATTAATCTGGAAGAACCAAAAGACAAGAATATCAAGGGAATCAATGAAAAAATGTAAAGGAAAGTGACCCTGCTATAGCAGTACCAGATCAAACTGTATTACAAAACAATAATCATCAAAATAATCTGGTACTGACTAAGAAACAGTGTGATGGATCAGTGGAATAGATAAGTTATACAATACCTAATAGCAAATGGTTACAGTAAGATAGTGTTTGAAAAACCCAAAGATCCAAACTTTTGGGACAAGAACTCACTGTCTGACAAAAATTGCTAGGAAAAATGGAAAACAATATGACATAGACTGGGTGAACAGATCATCGAATACTATATACCAAGATAAAGTCAAAATGGGAACATGATTTAGAAATAATGGGTGATACCATAAGCAAATTAGGGGAGCACAGAATAGTTTACCTGTTGGATCTATGTATAAGGGAAAGATCTATAACCAAATAAGAGATAGAAAGCATGATAGGATATAAAATGGATGATTTTGATAAATTCAAAAGGTTTTGCACAAACAAAACCAATGCAACCATGATTAGAAGGAAAGTTGAAAGCTGGGGGAACATTTTTGCATCAAGAATCTCTGATAAAGGCTTCATTTCTCAAATATATTGAAAACTGAGTCAAATTTATAAGAATATCAGTCATTCCCCAGTTGACAAATGGTCAAAGAATGTGAACAGTTTTCAGACAAAATCAAAGCTATAGTTATATGAAAAAAAGCTCAAAATCACTCTTGACAAGAAAAATGCAAATTAAAACAACTCTGAGGTACCACCTCACACCTATCAGATTGGCTAATATGACAGCAAAGGAAAATGATGAATGTTGGAGAGGATGTAAGACAATAGGGACACTGGTGCATTGTTGGTGTTGTGAAATGATCAATCATTCTGGAGAGTAATTTGCAACCATGCCCAAAAGGCTTTAAAAACTGCATACCTCTTGATCCAGCAATATCACTACTTTGTGTCCCAAAAAGTTTTTTTAAAAGGGGAGAAAGAACCTATTTGAACAAAAATATTTGTAAGCTCTTTTTGTGGCAGCAAATAATTAGAAACAAAGGATGTTCATCATCTAGGGGATGGCTAAACAAACTGGCATAAGATTGTAATGTAATACTATTATGCTATAAGAACGGGATAATTTAAGAAAATCCTGGAAAGACTTAAATGAACTGATGGAGAATAAGCAGAACCAGGAGAACACTGTACACAAAAACAGCAATATTGTATGATGAAGAATTGTGAACATCTTAGCAATAGAGTGATCCAAGACAATTCCTAAAGACTTAGGATAAAAAAATGTTATTTGCCTTCAGAGAAAGAACTGATAGAGTTTGAAGGCAGACTGAATCATATATTTTTTTCACTTTTTTTCAGTTTGAGTTCTTTTCCACAAAATGACTAATATGGAAAAATGTTTTACATTATTGCACAGGTAAAATCTATATTGGATTGATTGTCATCTCAGGGAGGGGGGAGAGGAAGGAGGAAGGGAGGAAGAGAATTTGGCTCAAATTTTTTTTAATGTTAAAAATTGTTTTTACATGTAATTGGAAAATAAATATTTTTTTAAAAACTTGCAATGGCTCTTCCCACAAATTACCAAATAAAATTAGGGGAAATTAAATTTAAATATATATGTATGCATGAATATTTAAATTTGTATATGTATAGTACTCAACTAAAGTTCTGAGGATATCTACTTGGGGCAGTTAGGTGGTAAAGTGAATTGAGCATTGGGTCTGGAGTCAGGAAGATCTCAGTTCAGATCTGACCTCAGACATTTAATATGTGACCCTAAGCAAGTCTCTGTCTCCGTTATGTCATCTGTAAAATGGTGATAATAGCACCTACTTCCCAGGGTTGTTCTGAGGTAATGTGAGTTATTAAATTTGAATGAGATAATTATAAAATACTTAGCACATAGTATATAAACATTAGCTATTATTGCTCTGGGGTCCAGTTTGTTAAAAATATATGCAAAAAAGTTTCTTATTTATTGACATTTGCATACCTTCAGAGGTTTCTTTTTCCCTTTTTGTTTTTAAACTTTACTTTCTTATTGACAACTCAAAGATAGAAAGACAAGGGCAAGGCAAATGGTGTTAAGTAACTTTCCTAGGGATATACAGCTAGGAAGTATCTGAGATATCTTAACCCAGATCCTCCCAACTCCAGGCCTGAAACTCTATCCACTGTGCCACCCACATGCCCCCTAGAAGTTTCTTTTTAAAAATGCTTTATTGCTGCTTTTTTTTAAGTTACTGTTATTTTCTAATGACTCCCCTTTCACTTTCAATAGAAATTTCCATTTTGACAAATGAATGGACACATTGGCTGTCAAAAAATGGATGCCCCGTTCTATATCTATAGTCCATCACCTCTCTATCAAGAGGCAAGTGATGTGGGCTACCCTGAAAAGAGGCCCCATGAACCCTGCTAAGTAGCTATAAACAGTGAAAAGCACATGGAAACAATCACTAGTTGATTAGTATGGGGCCACCTTTCAGATAAGACATATGCATTGTCTAGATTTATAATTGCAAGAAAACTCCCATCAATCTTTAGACATAACCTAGGTTCTTGGTTGGGTGGGGGTCTCTTCAGTTTCCCAGTCATACTGTGCAGCAAGAGCAAAATTTGACCAAAAATTTCCCTGGGGGTACTTAACATATCATTAGCATCCTATCTGCATTGTGGCCTGACTGGGAAAACCAGGTGAATCATGAGTAAAGTCACACAGACCGAGATGAACTATGGGTAAAGTGATATCAGTTCCTTGGGGACAACAGACAGCAACTGCCCAAACAAATAGCCCTTAATAACTAATCAAGATAAAAAAGCATTTCTGAAAACCTCTCAGAGCCTTTCCATCGTGATGGGCCTTAGCCATTCCATCACCATGGCCATTCCACCATCTTCTTTCTTCTCTCAATAAAGCTTATTCCCTCCCCATGGAAATTACCTGAGTCATTAATTCTTTGGTCAAGACCCCCACACACATACCTCCCACCCCATCACAAAGAAGCATGCTTCACCATGCTTTCTTCATCTCTAATCCTGACAGCCCTGCCAAAGTCAGATCTCGAGTCCCCGTCATGTATTTATTCCAGCACACATCCGCCCCACAGAATGAAGCCATCCCTGGCCCTTTGGGGATATACACTCTAGACCGTCTTCACTTTTGAGTGTGTTTGGCCCTGGCTGTACTGCACCTTTTATCAGCAGCTGTACAGCAATACTGAGGAAACACATTTCTAAGCTGTCACAGACAATTGGAGCTGGAAATAATACCCAGCAAAGGAGAAGTGCAACCTGAGAGCTTCTAAGCACAGCCTTCCTAGCAAGCAATCACAAGATCTGAGTATATGAATTGGCTCGGCTTGGACAGAGCACAATTACCTGCAGACATTCCCGTGACATGAAAACACCAGCCAGAAGCTTCTGCAGCATTCTCTCCTGGGTCTATGTCTCTTTTGTATCTCTCTGTTACTATCATGGCCTCTGTTTTGTCTGTCTTTCTATGTCTCTATTTCTCTCTACATCTCTGTCTCTTTTGCTAACTCTGTAAACACTCCCCCATAGGTTTATATAGGTATATATGAAATCTTTCTTAAGGGGATGTCTACATGAATTGAGGAATGGCTAAAGAAATTGTGATAACATGTTGGTGATGGAATACTATTGTGCTATAAGAAATGATGAGCAAAATGCTTTCAGAAAAAGCTGGAAAGATCTACATGAACTGATGCAGACAAATTTAAGCAGAACCAGAAGAACTTTGTACACAGTAATGGCAATACTGTACAATTAACTGTGAAAACTTGGCTACTCAGCAATGCTATGATCTGGGACAATCCTGAAGGACTTATGATGAGGAATACTATCCGCCTCAGGAGAAAGAACTGTTGGAGGAGTCTTTCACATTGAATTTACAGTTTTATTTTGGGGTTTTGGTTATGTATGAGATTACAACAATGACCAATATGGAAGTGTGTTTTGTATGACAATAAAAATAAACCTTTAAAAAACTATATAGTTTCTCAACCTTTTAGCTAAGATCATGTGTAGTATCTTTCTCTCTTTGTTCCTTATCTTTGCCTTCCCCCCCCACCCCACCCCCCCGTCTCTGTCTATCTTTCTCTGTTTCTGTCTCCATCCTTATTTTATCTCTTCCCCAATCCTAAATTTAAACTCTATAGAAAATAAGAACTCTGTTGGTAGGAGCCCAAAGACAGTGAATTTTCTTTCTCCATTGTTCTGGTTCCCACTGTAATGCTCAGGCTGGTGGTTGGTAACTGGCCCTGACTTGTTTCCCTGCTGGACTCTATAGGGTGGGCAGCCCTGCCAAATCTGAAAAGATTGTTATTAAGGCTTGATCAAAATGTTCCCAAAGGAAAAACACATAGCAGATTTCTTCCATTATCCAAGGGCCACCCCTGAAAACGTAATTTTCCTTTGTCTCAGGGAACCCTTACAACACTGAATCTACTCTGTCCCTCCAACACAGAACAGCTACCTGATCCAGGTGAACCAGCTTAGTTTTCTAGTTTTACCAAGAAGCCTCTGTAGACCTTCTTCCCTCAGTTCTATAGTACTGGTTGTCTTAAGTAAACTCCTTGTCATTCTGATAACCTCGATACGGAAATTACTGTGAAGGGTTTCTGTAGTCTCCCTCTTCCCCACCACAATCAATAGTAAAACTCTTGGCTTAGGTGGCATACTCCTCTGAACATCACAAATCATTGAATTAATAATCTACTCCTAGCATTTTTAGAGGTGAATTGAGGCAGAAGAGTTTTCTCCAAATTCACAGGCAAACAAACATAGTTCTTCAAATGACTTAATTCAAATAATCCAGCTGGTTCATAAAAGCCCCCAAACTAGCTTCCGAGTGCCCTAAAACCTTAAAACTTTCCACTTTCACCCCCATCTTATAAAGTAAGAGTTGGATCTGGGGCTTATGTGAAAATGAGGATAACAATTTTTGTGTCCTAAAGTAGAAGACAAAATGATTTCCTGAGGTCTCTTTCAACTCTAAGAACTATGAATATGTGTGAAAATATAATTTTAAATTATAATTATATAATTCAGAATATGATTCATGATTAGCATGGTTAATCTTCATAGCCACCTATCAAGATTTCTGGCCTCTACTTTCTCTTCTCCAATCTATCCTTCATAATTATTTCTAGGCAAATTCTTCCTCATGCCTAGATCTGTTGATGTCACTCCTCCCCCACCCCAAAGCTTTTTTAAAAAATGTATTTAATTAATTCATTTAGAATATTTTTCCATGGTTCCATGATTCATGTTCTTTTCCCTCCCCTCTTTACTCCCCCCTCCCGTAGCCAACAAGCAATTCCACTGGGTTTACATATTTCATTGATCAAGACCTATCTTCATATTATTAATATTTGCATTAGGGTGAGTGTTTAGAGTCTACATCCCCAATCATATCCTCATCGACCCATGTGATCAAGCAGTTGTTTTTCTTCTGTGTTTCTCCTCCCACAGTTCTTTCTCATAAGTTCCTCAGAATTGTCCTGGATCATTGCATTGCTGCTAGTACAGAAGTCCATTACATTCGAATGTGCCACAATGTTATCTATCTCTGTGTATAAGGTTCTCCTGGCTCTGCTCCTTTCACTCTGCATCAGTTCTTGGGAGTTGTTCCAGTTCACATGGATTTCCTCCAGTTCATTATTCATTTTAGCACAATAGTATTCCATCACCAACAGATACCACAATTTGTTCAGCCATTCCCCAATTGATCAACACCTCCTCATTTTCCAGGTTTTTGCCACCACAAAGAGTGCAGCTATAAATATTTTTGTACAAGTCTTTTTCCTTATTATCTCTTTGGGATATAAACCCAGCAGTGGTATGGCTGGATCTTTTAAAGCCCTTTGGGCATAGTTCCAGATTGCCTTCCAGAATGGTTGGATCAATTCACACCTCCGCCACCCAAAGCTTTTAATGGCTCACTATTGCCTACTAACATTCCAACCCCTTGTATCGGAGACCATTCCTACGTGGCCTGTACCTATCCTATGCCCCCCACCCCCAGCCTTATCACATACTATTTCCATCTTGTACTCTATTTGTATTATTCCATGTACCCTGTACACATCCTACTTTTCTCTCTTTATATAGTTATTTCCTTTGCCTAGAAATTTCCAAGCCTGTGGCCTTAGGAGAGGATATAGCAGGCCTGGCCCATAAAAATACTGGCATACCAAAATATGGTAGCCCAAAGACAAAACTTTGAGGAGACAGGTTGAGCTATACAAATAATTAACTCCCCAACACTCCCTAAATCTTGGTTCCTACTCTAGTATTGACCCTCTGGCCTGAATCTCTGGTTTCACAACTGATTTCCCTCTTCTATCTCATTCCTTTGGATTTAAGTATTCAAAAGAAACCCAGGGAATAAATCCACTTTAGAATTCTGATATACTCTTCTTGGAAATGACGCAGTCCCAGCCCCTCCCAGCATTATCACTTGCCCTAATGACCAATCCATGTTGGCTTCCTTCCAAAAGAATACAACAGTGTTATTTGACTATAAACAGACTTGCCTTTTGTTGATAATGGCAGCACCAGTGGCCATGTTGTAAGCCACTTGGCCAGGGGATCTCTAATGACTGTAGAGCCATAGCCATTGTTGGCCAAGACTTTTGAGGAAACAGCAGTGCTAGGAGGAACGTTTGTTGCTCCTGGCCCAGATGGTAGTTGGAGTTAGCTGCCCTTGTCCCTGACAAAGACATCCCTTTCATTTTGTAACCTGAAAACCAACCCCAGTTCCTAGCTCTGAACAAGCTGTTTAGGGACACCTTCCCGCCTTCCCCACTAGGGATGATTTCTCATTGACTGAGCCCAAGTAGCTTTTATGGTGTTTCATCTAGCTGAATCCACTGAGTTCGCTAATATATCTTCTTTCCAATCTATAAAAATTTTTTATGAGGCAGCTACGTGGCTCAGTGGACAGAGAGCCAGGCCTGAAGTCAGCAGGCCCCGGGTTTAAATCTGGACTCAGATACTTCCTAGCTGTGTGACCCAAAGCAACCCACTTAACCCCAATTGTCTTACTGCTCGTTTTTCTTGGAACCATTCTTAGTATCAGTTCCAATGCAAAAAGTAAGGGTTTAAAAAAAAGAGGGCATTAGAAGGGGCAAGTGTTATTCTATATGTATACTAAATATCATTTAGTATATTTCATAGTTTATCTAGATATGTATTACATATGTATCTTGCATACAATATTATATATCTGTATCTTTACCCTCACAGAGATTCACTAACAGAAGGGCAATCTGAAGAATATACCCACTCCTTCCTGAGCCTAGGGCAGGACTTGGCATAGACAATTCCTATTCTTGTGGATTAATTTTTGGAGACCTTGGCTAGATTCCTTTCACCCTAAATTAGCCTAGTTGGATGTGACTCTTGTCCTAATCGAGAGTATGTGGCAATACGTTGAATTCTGCCTTGATTTTGGTAGGAGCCATGCTGGACCTCCCAGCACACTCCTGCTGCCTGCCCACTGGGAATCTGTCACATTTCAGATTTGGGGAGGATTAATCTACCCTGCCCCAGTCATCTGGGCAATGAATTGGACCTAAGTAGTACCGACCTGTAGACCAGTCTGCTTCCCAGTATGAGTAAGGGGTAAAACCCCTCCTAGACACATACACATATCCCCAATTGAGACACTCCTTATGCCCTCATCGCTTTCTATTTCTGATCTTTTAGATAATACTATGATTATATTAGATAAAAACTCATGTTTATATAGTGCTCTGAAGTGTTCATCACACCTGAGGCTCCCAACAACCCTGAGTGGAATGTACTACAACTAGTATTCCCATTTCACAAATGCTTTGCCCAGAAAGATGAAAAAAATTGCCCATGGTGACACCAGTAAGTGTCAGAGGTGGGGTTTTTAGGCCAAGTCTCTAGGAGCAACTCGCTAACCATTACAGGATGCTGCCCCAAACTAGAAGGTCCTTTGGTATGGTGGAAGCCAGTTGTGGTACAAATTCCATAGGCTCACTTCTGGTCCAGTCAATTAATATTTATCCAGTGCCCACTCTGGGCCAGGCACTGCACTAAGCATTCCAAGTAGAATGAGTAACATGGGCTTATAGGATCATAAATGAAAGACTGGAAGGGGCTTGAAAGGCCATCCAATTTAATACCCTAATTTTTCAGCTGAGGGAACTGAAGCCCAGGAAGTTCGGTGACTTGCCCAAGGTCAAATAAACCTTTGAGATCAGAGGTTAAGTAGTAGTGGGCATCAGAAATGGAATTTGAACCTAGAGCCTCTTAACTCCAGATCCAGTGCTTTTTCCACTATATGCTGCCTCCCAGAAATCCTGATTCCCCTCTTCTGCCACTCCACGTTGCTGAAACAGGTGATAGACTCTTTATTTGGTCTGGACCAGTGACCCTAGGGGATCAACCTTCTACGGCTCTGAGTAAGGAAATACTTTAAGGTACTTGATCTAAATATAATTGGCCAAAAAAGGGTGGTGGGGAGCAGTCAAATAGCAGTGGATAGCGTGCCAGGCCTGGAGTCAGAGGACCTGGATTCAAATCTGGTCTCAGATACTTCCTAGCCATATGACCCTGGGCAACTCATTTAACTCTGATTGCACAGACCTTACCATTCTTCTACCTTGGAATCAATACCTAGTATAAAGTCTAAGACAGAAGATAAGGGCTTATAAGAAAAGAAAGAAAGAAAGAAACAAATATAACTGGCACCCCATTCTTCCCAGCAGTGTTTTACAGTTCAGCCTTCCTATAAGGCTCAAGGAAGGCGACCTTCTGCTCCCAGGACTACCATTGTCTAAAATAATTATATGCTACAGGAAGCCACAGCTCTTGGCTTGATCCTGTTCCAGAGTGTCCTCTGTAGTCATAGGGCTATTCAGAGTTGATAATAATAATAATAGCTGACATTTATTTAGTACTTTTAAGATTTTCAAATATATTTTTACCTTCACCACAAGCCTGGGAGGTAGGAATTATTATCTCCATTTTACAGAAGAAGAAACTGAGGCAGACAAAGGTTAAGTGACACAGCCAATAATTGTCTGAGACTGGATTTAAACTCTCGTCTTCTTGACTCCAGTCCCAGCATTCTATTCACTAAACTATCTAGCTGACTCAGTTCAGTTGAGGCTGAAAAGTTGTCCCCATAAAAACTATTCAGTCGTGTGGCCAGCCTGGTCATAGGAACGCAAATACCAGTCAGCTAAATCAGGTGAGAGATAATGGTTCTATGGGACTTTTATGTCAAAGAACAGGTTCATCTAACCCCTCCACCTCTTCCATCAGAGCTCCAGGCTAATTACACCTCTGCCACTCAACCCTCATTCCCTAGTTCTCTCTCTGTTGCCTATAAATACACCCAAATCTCCTCCAATCTTTTTAAAAACAGAAACAAAAAACCATCCTTTGACTTAGCCATTCTCTCAAGCTATCTCCCACATCTGCTCTCCCTTTCAAAGCCAAATTCCTAGAAAAAAAAAAAACGCTTTCATCATTGGGGCACTTTCCCCTCCCTGCCTCACTTCTCAACTCTGCACTCTGGTTCCCAGCCTGGAAACTTTCTACTAAAAATGCTCTCTTCAAAGGTCTTAATGATGTCTTAATGGACAAATCTGATGGCTTTTTCTCAATCCTCATTCTTTCTGAACTCCCGTAGCCTTTGGCACTACTTTCCACCCACTTTTCCTGAATATTCTCTTCTCTCTGGGTTTCTTCAACACCATTCTTTTTCATGGTTCTCCTTCCTTTTTTAATCCACTTTCCACACATCTGTGTAAGGCCCTATAGCCCAAAACTGATCTTGCCACTTCCCTTCTCAGTAAACTCCAGAGGCTCTCTAAAATGCCCACTAGGATCCAATGCAAACTCCTCCGCTCAGTATCTCAAGCCCTTTGCAACCTGCTTCCAACATACCTTTCAGGCCTTATTATACATTAGTCTCTTTCATTCACTTTTTTCAAAAAACTCTTACTTTCTGTCCTAGTAATAACACTAGGTCAGAAGCACAAGGGCCTTCCTAGTTGTATGACCCTGGCCAAGTCACTTAACCTTCACTGCCAAGCCTTTACTGCTCTTTAGCCTTGGAACCAATGTATAGTATTTATGATAAGATGGAAGGGAAGGGTTTAAAAAAAAACAAACAAAAAACCTCAAAGCCTATATCTAGTCCATCCCTCATCCTTCCTTCTGTTCAATTCATGGGCAGCTCACCCACAGGATGACAAGCAGAGTGTGAAGTATGGCTGTCCTATACACCCTTCATTCATTCAGCCAGTTCTCTTAGGACTTAGAACAGCAAAGGACTATAGAAATCACCTAATCCAATATTCTCATCTTACAAATGAAAAAATTGTGGGTTTCCTGGGGTCACACAGCTAGGAAGTTGTCTAAGGCCAGATCTGAATCCAGGCCCTCCTAAGCCCAGGCCTGGTGTTCTATTCACTAGCCCCTTCATGCACTCTCATGAGCCAGCCAAACTGACCTCCTTTATGGTCCTTTATATTCAGTGCTCCATGTCTGTTTGAGCAGAGCAAGGAAATTTAACCTTCCTGGGTCTTGATTTCCTCATATGTAAAAAGATCAAGCTTAGCTATCTGGAATCTAATATCTTTGCCAGCTCTTTAACTCCTTAAACTTTTGCACTGGCTATCTCCCAGGTCTAAAATGCTTTCCCTCCTCACATTACCCTCTTATTTTTTTATTCAAGTTTCTATTTAATTGATTTAGAATATTTTTCTTATTTTTTTATTTGAAATTTTTTATTTAATTAATTGATTTAGAATATTTTTCCATGGTTACAGGATTCATGTTCTTTCCCTCCCCTCCTCCCCACCCCCCTCCCGTAGCCAATGAGCAATTTCACTGGGTTTTACATGTGTCATTGATCAAGACATTGATATTTGCACTAGGGTGATTGTTTAGAGTCAATATCCCCAGTCATATCCCCATTGATCCATGTGGTCAAGCAGTTATTTTTCTTCTGTGTTTTTGCTCCCACAGTTCTTTTTCTGGATGTGGATAGCATTCTTTCTCACAGTCCCCAAAAAGGCTGGCAAGCCCTCACACCAGAGGGTATTAGTTTTCCCTAAATAGTGCCTCTGAACATAGTAAGCCCTGTATAAATATGTGCTAATCTTATTATTAGCTCAGCAAGTGATGAGAGCCTGATTTAGGATGGTGCCTGTGTGAGTAGAAAGAATGGGATGATATGAGAAATACTGTGGAGGTAAGAGGGCAAGATCTGGAAGCTGACATAACATGGGGTAAGGGAGAGGGAAAGTCAAGGATAATACCAAGGCTGGGAACCCAGGTGATGCCTTAGAAGAATGGTCATACCTCCAACAGAAATAGAGAAGTTTGGAGGAGGGATGGGTTTGCAGGGAAAGAGAACATTTAGCAGCTCTTTTTATGATGGTGAAGAATTAGAAACTGAAGGAATGACCATCAGCTGGGAATGGCTAAACAAGTTGTTGATATGAATGTGACAGAATATTATTTTGTGCTGTTAGAAATGATGACAGTGATGGTTTCCAAAAGACCTAGGAAGACCTATGGGAGAAGGCAGCAAAGTGGCTCAGTGGATTGAGAGCCAGGCCTTGAGATCAGAGTTCCTGGGTTCAAATGTGGCCTCAGACACTTCCTACCTGTATTACCCTGGGCAAGTCACTTAATTCCCATTGTCCAGCCTCACCACTATTCTGTCTTGGAAGTAATAAACAGTATTGATTCTAAGATGGAAGGTAAGTAAGGGTTTAAACAAAAAGGCCTACATAAACTGATGCAAAGTGAAGTGAGCAGAACCAGGGAAACAATGTGCAAAGTAACAACACTGTAAGAAAAAATCAACTATGAAAGACTTAGTAACTCTGACCAATACAGTGACCTACGACAACTCAAAAGGACTCATAATAAAAATTTGACTGACCTCCTGATAGAGAACTGATAGCCTCAGAGTGAAGATGAAAGCATTTTTTTATTCATCTTTCTTCTTTTTTTTAACATGGCTAAAATGGAAATATGTTTTGCATGACTTTACATATATAACAGATACTGTATTTTTTGCTTTCTCAACAGTTGGGGAGGGCTAAAGAGAATGTGAAACTGAAAATAATAATAAAATTTAAATGAAAAATGATAACAAAAAAGAAAATCAATGGACTGTAATGAAGGCTAGACTTGGAATCAAAAGGCTTTTCATCAAAGGTTCACTTAATAGTTAATGAGAAAAAATATGGACTCATGATGAAAAATTTAAAGAAAATCTGTCAAAAACTTGTGAACTCAATGTCAAATCATGTGAAATGAGTGATTACACCAAAAGAAGGCTATATTGCATATTAAAAGTTTTTTGAAAGATTAAAAAAAAGGATAATTCGTTCTGTTTTGGACCTGTTAAAAATGCACAGCTATCATAAAAGGTCAAAGCTTTGGGGAGACAATTAGTTGAATCAAGTACTTATTGCATCTTGCTTCCTGATCTAGTATTAACTGATATGTATTACCATCTCCATTTTTCAGATGAGGAAACTGAGGCAAGCAGAGGTTAAATGATTTGTTCAGGGTCACACATGAAGTAAGTGCCTGAGGTCCAATTTGAACCCAGGTCTTCCTGACTCCAGGGTCCATGCTTTTTGCAATAGCCTCCTAATTGGGCTCCCCCCATGTTCTAGAGCCATGTTGGCAAAGACACGGTGTGCATGCCCTAGGGTGCCATGCCAGAGGGGTCTGCTCCCCTCCCACTTTTCCACTGTGCCTGAGGACAATTTTCACATGCCAGTCTAGCAGCCCAATGTAAGCACTTCCTCCCTCTGCTCTCTGGGGTAATGCAGTGGGGCTCATAGGAGGCTTGAAGGTGCAATTTGGGCATGTGACCTCTAAAAGGTTCACCAATGCTGCCCTAGAGGAATCTCCACTCTATAACTGGTTTCCCACTTGTATTTCAAGCCTTTGCATATTGGTGTTTTAAAGAAAGCTTGATATCAATTAAATATTGACCTATGGATAGACAGGTATTTCTATTCTTAAGTATACTTTTTGGAATAAAGAGAATAGTTATAGAGAGTTCTGTAAAAAGGGTAAAATTTATTATGGTTGGCCTGAATATTCAAAAGGGTGGTTGCCAGGAATTGGTTACCCAATTCCAAATAATTTTTTAATAATTTATTTATAAAATATAGGAAGAGAGTGGAAGTAGAGAAATGAGAAGAGGGCAGAGTAAGAGATCTAGCTTAATGAGCTAGACTATGTACTCAAGCCCTGGCTTTATTCTGGCAGGGTTCCAGAGGCTCTAGCCAGAGAACCTAAAGGTTAATTAACAAGGGTTTTAGCCACGAAGCTTCCTCCCAATCAAGGAGCCTCTGGAGGTTAGTACCTCCAGGGAAGCTAAGGAAGGGAGTCAGTCTTTTTTCACTCACCCATGTGATAGTTCTAAGGAGAAATATAAAGCAGTCCAAGGTCCTCAGCCATAGCTCCTCCAGGTCCAGTTCAAGGCAAAAGGGAAAGAGATTTTCCAGGAAGTTCTTGCAATCTATAAAGACCATTCCTTTTGCCACTTCCTGTGCCTTCTTCCCATTTTACATGTACCAATCACAACAAAGACTTTACTTAGGACTGCCCAGAGGGCAATCAGTCAATTCTGATTCATCACCCACTCTTGCACACGTGGGTCACAGACCTCCCCCACTTGAGGAGTAAGTGGAGTGTTTACACTTTTAGCGATTAAATCTAAAAATGGGCAGGGTAAGATTAATCCCATCCTCACAGGTCTATAGCATATTAGAATTAGGAGAGACCATAGGCAGCTAAATGGCTCAGTGGAAGGCCTGCATTCAAATCAAGTATCAAATACTTCCTAATTGTATGACCCTTGGTGAGTCACTTAACTATTTGCTTTAGTTTCTCATCTATAAAATGAGCTGGATAAGAAAATGGCAAACCACTCCAGTATCTCTACCAAGAAAACCCTAAATGGGGTCACAAAGAGTTAGACACCACTGATCCCTGAACAACAAGATAGATGGTGGGTCAGAGGCAGAACCGAGACTAGAAAGATGGTCTTAGTTCCTCGCCCAGTGTTTATTCACATATTCTCTGTTACAGCTTTGACCTGCCTAGTCCCTTGGCAGAATGCAAGGCACTCAGCTACATGCTGAGGGTAAAGAGATGGGAAAGCAATAGTTTCTTCACTGTTTAGAATCTATTGAGGGATACAACATGTGCACGAATAAATAAAACTCAAGGAATAATGGAATAGAACCAAAGAAATACGTGTTCCAGGAGAATTCAAGGAGGGAGAGAATATTTTTAGCTGACGGAGATCAGGGAAGGCTCTTTAGAGGAGGTGGCATCTGAGATGAGCCTTGAAAGAAGAGAAAGAATCTGGAATGCAGAGAGGAAGAAGAGTTCTCTAGGCACGAAGGCTGGTCCATGTGAAAGGACAGGGATGTTAGATGTCAGGTTGAATTTAGAGAATAATGAATAATCTGGGTTGACTGAAATATAGACCATTTGAAAAAGATTCATGTGTTGCTTGTTGGTGATGGGAGGGGTTAGGAGGAGGGGAAGGAAGGAACATGAATCATGTAGCCATGGAAAAATATTCTAAATTAATTAAATAAAAATTTTCAAATTAAAAAAAAGAAAAAGATTCGTGTGAAATGAGGCTAAAAGGTCATTTGGAACCAAAGTGATGAAGACCTTGAATGCCAGGCTATGGAATTTGGATTTCATCCTATGGGTAAGAAGGAGCTACTGAGGTTTTTGACAAGGACTTAGCATGGCTAGATCTATGTATTAGGAATATCATTTCTGCAATTTTGAGGAAGTATGAATTGGAGGGGGAGAAAATGTCAATGGGAGACCAGTTCAGACATTTTTTTAGCATTCTCTAAAAAGTATAATTCTTGTGCTAAAAGGAATAATGAACTGGAAGAATTCCATTTGGACTGGAATAACCTCCAGGAATTGATGCAGAGTGAAAGGAGCAGAGCCAGAAGAACATTGTACACAGAGACCAATACACTGCGGTAAAATAGAATGTAATGGACTTCTGTACTAGCAGCAATGCAATGACCCAGGACAATTCTGAGGGACTTATGGGAAAGAACACTACCCACATTCAGAGAAGAACTATGGGAGGAGAAATGCAGAAGAAAAACAATTGCTTGATCACATGGATTGATAGGGATATGATTGGGGATGCAGACTAAACGATCACTCTAATGCAAATATTAACAATATGGAAATAAGTCTTGAGTAATGACATGTAAAACCCAGTGGAATTGCTCATTGGCTATGAAAGTGTGGTGGGAGGAAGGGAGGGAAAGAACATGAATCATGTAACCATGGAAAAATATTCTAAATTAATTAATTAACTTTAAAAAAAAGAAAAAAGTATAACTCTCATATATGCATACTATATATTATATACACACAACTTGCTTCCAAAAACCTTGGCACACTCAGGGTACTTAATACTTATTTATACACTTAATAATCATTTACCTCCTCCTTGTCATTTTAAATTGTCATTAACTCTTCCCAAGGACAGTTAGGTGGTACAGTAAATAGAGCACTGGGCTTGTGAGGAAGACTCATCTCTCCAAGTTCAAATGTGGCCTCAGAGTCTTACTAGCTTTGGGACCCTGGGCAAGTCACGTAACACTATTTGCCTCAGTCTCCTCATCTGTAAAATGAGTAAGAGAAGGAAATGGCAAACCATTCCAGTATTTTTGCCAAAAAACAAAACAAAACAAAACAAAACCAAACCCAAATGAGCTTGTGAAGAATCCGACACTGAAAAATTACTGAACAGAAACAAATTCTTCACAGTTTTTTGGAAGTCCTGACCTTTCCATTTCCATTCAAGATCAATCATGTATTGTATGAATTGAACATATAAGGACATCAAGTCAGATTGTCTATTTCAATTGGTCTTGTCTTTCAGAAAATAGATGATGCTTGGTAAATATTTGTTGAATAATTTTGCCCAAGTTGTCCCAGTTTAGATTCTTGTGTCCTAATTCAGCCCCCAATAAAGTTGCATTTTTTTCAATTATTGTTGTAATTAATTATGAAAGGGGTTATGGAAATAACAATAATTCAATTCAATGTCAATTCAACAAATATTTATTAATTATTTGGTATGTGCAAGGCACTCTGCTAGGGATTGGGTTTAAAAGAAAAAAATGAAACAATCCCTGCCCTCAAGGAGCTTCCATTCTATTGGATAGATACAACATGTGCTGTATAGGTTAAAAATAAGATAATTTGAGGATTGGGGGAATACTAAGGTCTGGAGGAATCAAGGAAAACCTCAAAGAGGAAGTGAAATTGGAAATGAGCCTTGAAGGAAGACAAGGATTCTGAGATAAAGATAGAGTAGGGGCTTTGAAATAAGAAAGGAAGAAAGAAAGAAAGAAGGAAGGAAAGAAAGAAAGAAAGAAAGAAAGAAAGAAAGAAAGAAAGAAAGAAAGAAAGAAAGAAAGA
>NC_058130.1:209372234-209377898 GCF_016433145.1 Gracilinanus agilis
CCTAGAAGGAAGGAAGGAAGGAAGGAAGGAAGGAAGGAAGGAAGGAAGGAAGGAAGGAAGGAAGGAAGGAAGGAAGGAAGGAAGGAAGGAAGGAAATTCCAAAGAAATCTGGGGATGAATGGGAGACCCTAGAGCCACAAGCATGTGGAGAAAGTTGGCACCTCAATATGTCATTTAATTCAAAGAATATTCCAGAGCTAGTTCAAACCATCTGAAGAGAACTGATTACTAAATTATTACATTTTCATTGTGAACATTTACATCTTGAAAACTGGCAAACACTATAAATCAGGACTTGATTTATTGATTTGTTGATTGTTTTGACTTAGGAAAATAATTGGTAAAATTTTAACAGATTAATGTGTGGACACTCTCCCTGCCCCTCCCTAGAGAGAGTTGTTAAATATTTACCAACACAACCTTGCTTAATTCCTACTCTTGGACTTCTTGAATGGTCAAATTGGTGTCTTATTGAGTGACTAGAGATTTAATTTCACTCGAGTTGCAGAATCTTGTGTTTTTTATCATTTAATCTAATCCAGATAATTTCCCCAATTACTGGATTATAATTTGCATTGATAAATATGTTTACTTGAAGGAAACTAATAGGACTGAGAGCAAAGTAATCTTTATCATTTTGGTCTGGGTTGAGACTATTTCTTGCCTAGAACAACCATAGCTTTTATCTTGAATCTGAAAAGAATATCATACCACTTGAGAGTAAATATTCCATGTGTAATACTATATTAGATATAATTGTAGCCCAATACCCTGCCCCCCAGTTTGTTATTTCTTTGGTTCATAATGCTCTTCCAGAATTGCTCTAGAAAATCTATAGATTGAATGTAATATCTAAATCAACAGTGGTGTGGATAAAAGAATCCCCAGATGCTATATAAGTACTCAGGGTACAATGGATATGATTAGTGCAGGACAGATTTTATTCTACCACACCGAAAATGCAGAAGACACATGAAGGATGTGCTATTGCTTATAGTCAGTATAATTCTCCTTTTTTGATGAGAGTCATCTTTCATTAACACAAATCCCCAGATTTTGTGATTTTGTGATTTTGTGATTTTTGTTTCTCTTGGAAAGGAACTGAACTTGGGGTTGCTAGATAAGCCCTCTCTCCCATTCCTAACATTCTGGTGAGTTTCACATTATCCTAATCTTATCATCTTTGAAAATGAAGGACAAATAACAGCTATCCTGAGGCTTTGGACCATGGCAGCTTAGTGGAACAGAGAATACTGGGTTTGGATCCAGAGGACCAGAGATAGTTAGAATTTTGCCCCTGGCTCTTAATAACTGTACAGCTTTAGGCAAGTCACTTAACCATCCTGGTCCTCAGTTTCTTCAACTGTAAAATGAGAAATTTGACCTATATGACTTCTGAAATCTCCTTCAAGATCTAAATGTGTGATCATATAGTGGAAATTAACTTACTAGAGAGGCAAACCTCTTTTCCCATTATATGGAGGTAGTGTGGTACAATGAAACATGTTGGAGCCAGCAGATCTGAGTTCAAATCCTAGTTCTGGTACTTACTACTTATATAACCTTGGCGAAGCACTTAACATCTTTTCCTCAGTTTGTTCATCTGTAAAATGAAGAGATTGTCTTCAATGGCTTTCTGCCCGACCCCCTCTCCCCCCCCCCCCCAACCTTTATTCTCTGTCTTAGAATAGATACAAGTATTGGCTAGGAGGTGGAAGAGTAACACTGGTTAGGGGTTAAGTGACTTGCCCAGGGTCACACAGCTAGGAAGTGTCTGAGGCTAGATATGAACCCAGAACTTTCCATCTCTAGCTTGGCTCTTAATCCACCGAGCCATCTAGCTACACCCCCCCCCCCCGCATCTATTCTTTTTGCTTGCCTTTCCTGTTCTCATTCACATTTATTATATGCCCAGAAATGTGGTTCTTAGGAGCTCTATGCCTTGGCCACATGGGATTTACCCAGCAGTTTATTAGACTCACACTTTGAGATGGCTTTATGGATTGTAGCTCAAGTTCTGATTGGAGCTTTTAAGTGCCAAAGGCTCCAGAGCCATACAAACTAGTAAATAAATCATTCCCAGCTCTCATTAATCCTAACCATTGTAAATTAAAAGACAACTGGGCAGGTGGCCTAGAAATGGGGAATTTGAGCTTTGCCTAACGTTTTCCTTACTTCTGGCCAGTCATTAACGATCCCAGATTTCACTTTCTTTGCCTGTAGAAAAGAAAAATAAAACTCAGGGACCTCAGAGTAGAGACCTAGTATTGACTAGGTTTGGATTGCATGGCTCACGGTTGTGGAGTATTTAAAAGTTGTCAGTAGGTGGTATAGTGTATAGAGCGTGGAGTTAGAGTCAGGAAGATCTGAGTTCAGATTTTCCACAGTGGGCAAGTCACTCTCAGTCTCAGTTTTATTATCTGTAAATGAGAATAGAAATAGAACCTACCTCACAGTATTTTTGTGAAGATCAAATGAGACAATGAATAAAACACTTTGCAAAACTTAATAAATGTTATTAATATTAGTAGTAGTAGTAGTAGAAACAGTACAATAAAAGTAGTTAATAGGGAAAAAATCATAGCTCTCCAAATGCAAATTATTTTCCTTTTCTCACAAGGACTGATGTTTGGTTTTTCCTAGGATCATAGACTCAAGTCATAAGAATTTTGAAGCTGGAAAAGGCCTTGTTGTTCAATTGTGTCCAACTCTCCATGATCCCATTTAGGGTTTTCTTGGTAAAGATACTGGAGTGATTTGCCATTTTCTTCTCTAGCTCACTTAACAGATGATGAAACTAAGGCAAATAGGGTTAAGTGGCACAAAGTGCCACTTGCTCAGAGTGGCACAGCTATTAAATGTCTGAGGTCTGATTTGAACTCGGGTTTTCCTGACTCTAGTCTTGGCATTTTATCCACTTGGCTTTTTATTTTTTATTTTAAGCCCCCTAGATGTCTTTTTTTTTAAACCCTTAAATTCTGTGTATTGGCTCCTAGGTGGAAGAGTGGTAAGGGTGGGCAATGGGGGTCAAGTGACTTGCCCAGGGTCACACAGCTGGGAAGTATCTGAGTTTGGATTTGAACCTAGGACCTCCTGTCTCTAGGCCTGACTCTCAAACCACTGAGCTACCCAGCTGCCCCCCCCCAGCTGTCTTGAAAGCACCTTCAAGATAATCAATTCTTTACCTACTACTTCTTTTTAGATCAAGAAACTGTCTCAGAAAAGTTAAAATTACTTGTCAAAGGTCACCCTGTAAATTAGTGGCAGAGTCAGGGATTAGAACTCAGGTATCCAAAACTCTAAGTGCAATTTTTTTTTAACCCTTAACTTCTGTCTTAGAATCAATACTATGTATTAGTTTGAAAGCAGAAGAGTGATAAGGGTTAGGTGACTTGCCCAGGGTCATACAGCTAGGAAGTGTCTGAAACCACATTTGAACCCAGGATCTCCCATCTCTGAGCTTGGCTCTCAATCCACTGAGCTACCCAGCTGCCCCCTAAGTACAATTCTTTTTCCACAGTATCACATTATTATTATTTTTTGCATTCCAAATCTATGGGACACTTTAAAAATAACATTTTATTTTTCCCCTATTACTCATAAAAGCAATTTTTAAACATTCCTTTTTTAAAGTTTAGAGCTTTGAATTTCCTCCCTTTTTTTACATATATCGCATTAATTCTTATATCATCTCCATTTGACTATTTTCTTGACATGGATCTTTATTTCCATTGATGTGGGTAATCATGGTTATTTCCTTTAACAGGTCAGATCTCAACTCACCCATATCACATGTTTCTTTCCTTTCCCATGTTCTCCCATTGAGGGAAGGTGCCTATCCAAGAGGTTGGGTTCCAGCCTCTGGATCTGACAATATTCTAATCGATGTCTAATTGGAGCAACCGTTAGAAGTTATTAGGAACAATCCCCTTCTCGTTTTGCTGATGAGGAAACTGGTTGAAGAGAGGTGAAGTGATAAGTAGCTGAGATCACTAACCCAGGTCTAGGTCCACTGGTGCCATTTCCACATCAGTTAACCTTTAGTCTCACTACATGACCAGTCCACCTTCTTTTTGGGTCACAGATCTCTCTGGTGATATCCTTCAGTGAACTGTACAAATTCACCTGCATTTCATGGGGCAGAACAATACACAAATAAACTGGTTCCATTTGGGTGAGATTTAAACAGAACATGGAATGCTAGATTTGGGGAAGTTTGCCAAAGATACATCAGGCTATAGAAAAGTTAGGGTCCTATCTGAAGTAGAGATTCTTAACCTGGGGTTCAGGAACTCTTTTTTAAAAAATTGATAATTATATTTCAATTTGGGCAACTAGGTTGCTTAGTAGATAGAAAGAGTGTCAGGTCTGGAGTCAGAAAGACTCAACTTTCTGAGTTCAAATTTGGCCACAGACTCTAATTAGCTATGTATCCCTGGGTAAATCATTTAACTGTATTTGCCTCAATTTCCTCATCTATCAATTGAGCTGGAGAAAGAAATGGCAAACCACTCAATATCCTGGTTAAGAAGACCCCAAATCAGGTCACAGGGTCAGACACGACTGAAAAATGACTGAACAACAACATATTTTGATATAATTGCTTTCTTTTAAAGTCACACATATTTTATTTTATTCATTTAAAAACATTGTTCTAAGAAAGAGGCCATGGGCTTTATCAGACTGCCAAAGGGGTCCATTTAGTCTTAGGAAAGCCAATTGTTAAATTTTCAGTGTTAGTATTTATACCTCAGAAATTGGTAAAAGCTATATAAATCAGGATTTGATTTCTCAATTTGCTGACTGGACAAGAAATTGATAGAGAAAATGTTAATAATGAAGATTAAACTTAATAGTGTGCCTTGATGAACATTTTTTCCCCCAGAGAGCTGGTTTTTAACATTTATGAGCATGCCACTGGCCATCGATGACATAAAAAAGGCTAAGAATCCCTGGGCTAAAGTCTTTGCCAAAAGAAGAAAAGGATCAGGGGGCTGAAACTTCATATTTGGAGCTAGGGTTGGCAAGAAACAGATGGTGGGACAGAGAGAAAAATCTCCCTAGTGATACCATGAGGGAAAGCTAGTGGTTGTGATAAGTGACAGATTTGGGAGAGCTGCTAAGAGGGAGAATTTGACAAAGGTGTGAGGAAAGCACTTTGTAAATCCTAATGTGTAATATGAGCTCTCAAGAGAAAATCTGGTTTAAATTCAAGTAAATTCAAGGAGAATTTCTGCAACCAAAGGGACTTCCTAACTCAGTGGCACCTTTCCCCTCTGTAGAGAGTACAGAACTTTACAACTAGCTTGGGGAAAAGAGACTATAAGAGATTTGAGAGAGAGGAGGAATATGCAAAGAAAACAGAGTTTGAGAGCCCATGACTCAGAAAATGGGATGAACAGAAATAGAACTCAGCAGTGACTAATACTAAACTAGAAAGCTTGGTTTTGAAAATTCCCAGCAGGGACTGTGAGCCAGAGTTAATGCACAGACAAGACCTTGGGGTATGTGGCTCAGGATGGTAAGAGCAGTTGTAGTGCCTTGCCTTTCTACACTTTTTACTTCAGAAGACTGTGATTGAAAGAAAGAAAGAAAGAAAGAAAGAAAGAAAGAAAGGAAGGAAGGAAGGAAGGAAGGAAGGAAGGAAGGAAGGAAGAAAGAAAG
>NC_058130.1:209377977-209387423 GCF_016433145.1 Gracilinanus agilis
AAAGAAAGAAAGAAAGAAAGAAAGAAAGAAAGAAAGGAAAAAGAAAGGAAAAAGACTGTGATTTCATCAGTATGGATGCTCTTTCTACCCATGCAGCTTAGAACCTCTCCATGCCTTAACAGACCTTCATGAGTGGCTACAGCTTGAAAAACTTCGCCACCTTGGTGGCCAGCCATCTATTAAACGAGCTATTCTTAATTAGGCTGGTCCTCCAGGGACAGACATATGGTCAGGTTATCTGGTACACATCGATGTGTACATGAAGGCTTTCTAGCTCTGTAGGTTTTGCAATAGCATTAAAAAAAAATAAACAAAAAACCTTCCCTTCTGTCTTAGAATAGATACTAAGTATTGGTTCCAAGGCAGAAGAGCAATAAGGGCTAGGCAATGGGGGGTTAAGTGACTTGCCCAGAATCACCCAGTTAGGAAGTGTCTGATGCCAAATTTGAATCCAGGACTTCCCATCTTTAGGCTTTGGCTCTCAATACAGTGAGCTACCTAGCTGCTCCCGCAATAGCTTTTGCTTCTATAGCTTATTCTTCCAGAGCCCCATCCATTCCAGGAAGATATGGTATAAGTCATCTTTGGAGTCATAGGATCTGTGTTCAAAGCCTGCCCTAAAAATGTATGTGGCTTTTGGACAAGTCATTAATCTCCCTTGGTTTTTTTATCTGTAAATTGCAGGGGTTAAACCTCTTGAGATTTCTCAGTCTTAAAAGTTTATATTTATATAGAGTAGGAAGCCTTAATTTGTGTGTGTGTGTGTGTGTGTGTTGGGGACACTTTTGGCATCCTGTGAAAATATGGATCCTTTCTCAAAAATAATATTTTAAATAACTGAAAGAACCACTAGGTTTCACTTAGAAATGTACTTTTTACTATCCAAATTCACTGACCCCCTGAAATCTATCCAGAGTTTAAGAACCACTGATATAGGGGTAGGTGGGTGGCTCTGTGGAGAGAGAGAGTCAGGCCTGGAGATTGGAGGTCTTCTGTTCAAATATGGCCTCAGATATTTCCTAGCTGTGTGACCCTGGGCAAGTCACTTAAACTCCATTGCCTAGCCCTTACTACACTGAAACTGATAATACTTAGTATTAATTCTAAGATAGAAAGTAAGAGTTTAAAAAAAAAAAAGAACTACTAATAATACAGGGCTTTTATTTATTTTTATTTTTAAAAATTTATTTATTTAGAATATTTTTCCATGGTTACATTTTTCATGTTCCCTTCCTCTCCTTTTCTTTTTCCCCTCACAGAGCTGATGAGTAATTTCACTGGATTATAAATGTATTATTGCTCAAAACCTATTTCCATATTATTCATATTTGTAATATGAATTTTTAAAAAAGATCTTTTAAAACCCCAACCCCCCAATCACATGCCCATCGAATTGTGTGATCAATCAATCATATATTTTTCTTCTGCATTTCTATTCCCACAGTTCTTCCTTTGGATGTGGATAGCATTTTTTCTTAAAAGTTCCTCTGGATTGTTCTTGATCATTGCATTGCTAATAATAACAGAGTCTATTGCATTTGAATGGTCTACAATGTTTTGCTTTCTGTGTATAGTGTTCTTTTGGTTCTGCTCATTTCATTTTGCGTCAGTTCATGGAGGTTCTTCCAGTTCATATAGAAATCCTCCAGATCATCATTTCTTACAGCACAATAGTAATCTATCACCATCAAATAACACAATTTGTTCAGCCATTCCCCAATTGATGGACACTCCCTCGTTTTCCAATTTTTTTGCCACCACAAAGAACAGGGCTATAAATATTTTTGTATACATATTTTTCCTTATTATCTCTTTGAGGCACAAACCCAGCAGTGGTATGGCTGGATCAAAGGGTAGAAAGTCTTTTAAAGCCCTTTAGGCATAATTCCAAATTGCCTTCCAGAATGGTTGGATCAATTCACAGCTCTACCAGTAGTGTTCCAATTTTGCCACATCCTCCCCCAATATTTATTATTTTCCTTTGCTGACATAGTGGCCATCTGCTAGGTGTGAGGTGGTACCTCAGCGTTGTTTTGATTTGCATTTCTCTAATCAGGAGGGATTTAGAACACTTTTTCATGTGATTATTGATAATTTTGATTTCTTCATCTGGAAACTGCCTATTCATGATATAGGGCTATTAAGCTTATTTAATAACAAGAGTGGTTATTTCTGCTCCAGTTTCCTTATCTATGACATGAGAGGGTTGGATCAGATGGTCTCTGAAATCCTCCCCAACTCCAGATATATGATCACATGTGTTGAACAAAAAGACAAGGTGAGGTCCAAGCTTAGGGAAAGTAGGCAGGACATAGTACACACAAAAAAATACTGAAGAATTATTTTACATTCATTTTTATAAATGCACAAATTGGGGGCAGCTGGGTGGCTCAGTGGATGGAGAGCCAGGCCTAGAGATGGGAGGTCCTGGGTTCAAATGTGACCTCAGATACTTCCTAGCTGTGTGACCCTGGGCAAGTCACTTAACCCCCATTGCCTAGTCCTTACAGCTCTTCTGCTTTAGAACCAATATTCAGTATTGATTCTAAGATAGAAGATAAGGGTTTAAAAATAAATAAATCCACAAATTTAGTGTTAAGAATTATCTTCCCATGGCACATAGATATTTCATGATAAATGAAGTAGCATATGTTATGCTCAGACTCTAGTGTATAGTAACAAGATTTCAGTGACACAAAACTGAAGAAAAGCCACCTTTAGCAATAATTATATTTGCCTATTAAAGGTCACCCAATAAAAATTATATAAATGTAAAAAGATAATAATGGCTACTATGCTAAAGACTTTACAAATATCTCATTACAGACCTAGGATGTAGGTGCTATTATTATTCACATTTTACAGATGAAGAAACTGAGACAAAGAGCTTAAGTGACTTGCCTAAGGTCATACAGCTAGGAAGCATCTCAACCCTCATTTAAATTTCCCTCTTCCAGTGGGGCAGCTGGGTAGCTCAGTAGACTGAGAGTCAGGCCTAGAGATGGGAGGTCCTAGGTTCAAACCCGGCCTCAGACACTTCCCAGCTGTGTGACCCTGGGCAAGTCACTTGACCCCCATTCCCTACTCTTACCACACTTCCACCTAGGAGCCAATACACAGAAGTTAAGGGTTTAAAAATGTAAAAAATAAATTTTAGTTTTCCTCGCTCTAGGTCCAGCAATCTATCTACTCTGCCTTCTATCTACGCATTGTTCTTATCTTATTCTATCCCTGCGAGGTAGGAAGGACAGGTTGTATTATTACCTCTATCTGGCAGGTGAGGCGAGGAAGGCTAACAATGGCAGAGCAAAGCCTAGAACCCAAGTCTCCCGACTCCGAGTCTCTCTGTATCCTCGTTACCAAAACAAAAAAACAAAAAACACCCCTAAACTTTTATTATTAGTCTGTCTTTATGCACAAAGTCACCTAGCTAAGAAGTGTCCGAGGTGAAACTTGAACCCAGGACCAATGTCTAGCCTTGGCTCTCAATCGACTGAGCCACCCAGCTGCCTCCCAATAACTGACACTTCGACAGTTTATCCTTTCATGTCTTTAAGTCTCCCAGACTGGGCGCTTCCGAGGGTTAGCGGAGTGACTGAGCACTCGCCCTTTAGGGGCTGCCAGCCTGACATACTGACCCGAGGAGGCTGCGGTCAGGCGAGAGCCATTTAATGAACTCAAACAAAGCTGGACATACAGCGTGAAGATTAAATATTTACATTGCATTGTATTCAGCTTCTTGGAAAGATGCCACTGTGGAAATACTAAATGGCCCACAGTCCTAGAAATCCCATTTCCCGAAGGGCTGACCTCGGTCTCAGCAGCACTCGGCCCACCGGCACTGCGTGGGTTTTTAAAAACACCAGCAACTCCAGGAGGACTATAGGGTTCAGGCATGGGGAGGAGAGCACGGGAAGAAGCGGGTCCAGAGGGAAGAGGGCGCGTCCCAGAAGCGGGAGGGGCGTGGCTCTGTGGAAGCAGGACCAATGGCGGAGAAGGGGGCGCGGCGGGGGAAGTGGGGGTGGGGATGGACGGGGGCGGGGAGCTTCTGCGCTCGCCACGGCGGTGGCAGCGGTTGCGAACAAAGAGCAGGCGGTGGGGAGGAGAGAATCGGAGAGGAGCGCAGTGGAGCGCAGCGCATCGCGGCACGTCGGGGGCGCTCTGGCTGCTAGCTCGTTGGCAGACCCGGCGATGCGGGAAGCAGGCAGAACGCCGTCAGGGCAGCGGGGAACCCTGGCCCCCTAACCCTCCCCACATCAACCCGCCTGCCCGGGAGCCCCGAGAGAAGCAGGAGCCGGATGGCAGTCGGGCCCCCACGCGGCTGAGCCTAGAGCCAGGGCCGGGGAGGCGGAGGAGGAGGAGGGAGGGAGGGAGAGGCAGCCAGGAGGCAGGCATCTCCCCCCACTTTTTTTTCCATCCCCTCCCTGCAGTTCACCCCAATCCCTCGGAGTCCCCCGCGGACAGCCAGGCCCATGGCCGGGGTCAGCTACTCCGCGCCCTGGTGGGTGAATCTTTTGCACCGGCTGCCCCATTTCAACCTGCAGTGGGAGGCGACGAGCAGCCAGTTCCGGCCCGAGGACACGGAATACCAGCAGGTGAGTGTCACCTCCCCCACTCCCGTCACCCCCACGGGTGTCCGTGTTCTTGCGGGGGTGGCCGGGCAGCCTCCCCTGTGTTCCCCCACCCTGCCTCCCGCAGCACCCACGGTGGGGTGGGGAGGCTAGAATGAAACAGCGGCTGCGGAGGAACTCCCCCATTTTTGACACTTTGGGAGAAAGAGGTAGGGATATTGCAATCTGGGTTCCTCTTACCCACAACAAGGCCTGGTCACTGGGCTTTGGCGAGGAAGGAGGTATAGAGAATCCGTCTTGGCAAACACGGAGGATAGAAAAATCCCCACTGGCCCAGTTTTAGGGATCACAGTTTAATTAAGCGGAGCTTGAGGGCAGCTTGGGAAGATGAAAAAAGCCCCCATTCCATCTCATTTCTCCCTCCACTCTCTTCTTCCACACTTCCCCTCACCCTCCCTCCCACGGGAGAGGCCCCCTTCCTGGGGACTTGAAAAGGAGCTAGCTCCCAGCTGCTTCAGGGATCTCCTCTGAGCCCCTTCCCTCTGGGGCTTTGGACTCCAGCAGGTGGATTACCCTCTCCCCACCACCACCCCAAGGTACCAGGACTCTTGGCCAGGGTCCCCTTCTTGTGGTTTTGGGGCTTGTGCTTTCCTGCCTGGGACTGCGGTGAGGACAGCCTCTAATCAATGTAAACAAAGTGCTTTTGGCAGGAGAAGAGAGAGGTGGAAGGTAACAGTTAAGGCTGTGAGAGAACCTGGCCTCTGTCTCTTGGCCTGGCTTGAACACTGACCAGCTGTCTCCTTGAAAGCACTGTAGGGTGCCTGGGGCCCTGCCTCTTCTCATTGCTGGGAAGGAGCTGCAGTGATTTGTGTTGGCTTATTGAGCTGTGGACCATCTTTGGTTGATCACCATTTTTACCTTCTTGGGTTTTCTCTACTGCAAAAAGTGGCTTGCAGAGACTAACCAGAGGGCCTAGTGGTGGCTCTTCACTAATAGTGAATTTCATCTTTATTTCTGTGGGCAGTAGAACAAAATCACTGTATAGTGTCTCAGCTCCCAGTTTCTTAGGTCCCTTTGGACCTGAGGCTTGACTGGTCTTGCACTCAGAACAGAACTTGAGTTTATAGGTGACCCAGCCCCAGGAGTTCAAGTGACTTTTCCCTTGCAAAAGCCATCTTTTTATTCCCCTCCTTGCAAGTGAAGTGGCCAGTGTGGAGCTGGTGGTTGGGATTTCTTTCTTGAAGACAGTTGTGTATACATTTCTTCATTATGTCCAATCCCAGGGGATCTGCAGTTTCCGATCACCTGGGAGATTAAGGCCACACTAAATTTTATTAAGTATTTCTTGGAGGGTCATCTTGTTGGGGAGTTGTCATCTCCTTTGGGCCTTGGGTTGATTGGTTGGTCAGAACAGTTGCCTGGCACATAACAGTTGCTTAATAAATGATAGATTGATATTGCTTTTCTTTATGAGGATTGTTCATAAATTCCGTGAGAATATTTTTTGGGGGAAGGTCAGAAAAATAAACTGGGCATTCTCCTTGTCCTGGGCCATAAACATACTTGGCAATTTCTGTCCCATCTTCCCTAGCTGGAATTCAGGAATCTATGGTGGAGTGACTGACAGGCATCCATTCAGGAAGCAAGTTTGCCTTGTGTACTCACAAGGGCCATGCTACTTGTGGGCTGTGTGTGGTTTGTGGTTAGTCAGGAAAGTTGGCAGTTATGCTGAAAAACTTAGGGCATAGCCTGCCTCCCTTGTTTCAGGGAGCTGTTTATATGGCCTTCTCATAGGAATTCTGTTCTGGGCTCTTGACTAGATTTGGGAAACAATACCATGCCTTTTCCTCACTCCTCATCCTCTTTGCAAGTGCTGACATATTCTTTCTTGCCTTTTCCCTTCTAAAAAAAAGCATTTTTGCTTTTGTAGATAACTTTTGTTTTTATATCATCTTCATTTATGAATATATTTATCATACTCCCTTCCCCATAAGCCAATTCAGTAAAATCAGTAAGTATATTACCTATTTGATGATATGTAATATTCTCCTCCTTTATACACTCACCTCTGCTAAGAAGAGAGAAGTGTGCATTTTTTTCTGATTTTCTTTTTTCTGGATTCTCCTTTTTTAAAAAAATGCTTAGCATTAGGGGCAGGTAGTTAGCAAGGTGGTTAGAGTACCTGGCCTGGAGTTGGAGGGACCTGGGTACAAACCTGGAGTCAGATAGCTATGTGACCTTGGGCAAGTCACTTGACTACAGTTGCCTAGCCCTTAACATCCTTCTGTCTTAGACTTGATGTTAAGAGGGTAACTTTTCTTTTTTTTTTTAAATGCAAAGGACCTTTGAGCTAGGTCTGGAAGAGACTTAGAGATTATCTTTTTCAACTTCCTAAATTTTCAGTTGAAAAAACTGATTATTGTGCTAATAAGCTGCCCAGTCAGAGTTTGAATCCAGGTCCTCTGGCTCCCAAATCCTATTCTCTTTATATAACACCATGTTGCCTCAGAATTAACCACTGAATAATTTTAAATGTTGAAATGAACCTGCCTAAGCAGCTGATATAGTGAATTGAGTTCAGCTTTGGCCTTAGATACTAGTATGAACCCAGACAAGTAATTTAACCTCTGCCTCAGTTTTCCCAACTGTAAAATGGGGATTATAATACCTACCAGAGTTGTTTGGAGGATTAAATGAGATAATATTTGTAAATTGCTTGCAATGATCTGGGACAATCCTGAAACACTTATAAGGGGAAATGCTGTTCCACCTCCAGAGAAAGAACTTTTGGAGTCATCTTTTTTATCAATGTAGTTATGGTTTTCTTTTGGAGTTTTGGTTATGTTTGAGTGTGTTTTTACAACAGTGACCAATATGGAAGTGTGTTTTACATGAAAATAGAATTTAATAAAAAAATTTGTGAATTGCTTAGCACAGTGCCTGGCACATAGTAGGTGTTTAATAAATGCTTGTTTCCTTCTTTTCCTTCCTTCCATTTCCCATACCTTGTGCTCTAAATCATGGCCTCTCAGAATCACAAAATGCTAGAATTGGAAAGACCCCCCTAGTGCCCACTTAGTCTAACCCCTCTTGTTAAACAAGAGGGGTAAACAAAGGGCTTGGAATTCCTAGACAGAAGTTCTCCCTTGGCGAGACCTTAGGGTCATTCTTTCTAATTTTAATACTGGCAACTTAAGGGACCTTGGCTCTGCTTTGTGTGGATTAAGGGTGGATGGGGGTGATTTCCTACTTGGAGGGGTGAGAGGTTGCTGAGAGGAATCAAAGAGTACAATGATTAGCTGGACTGTCTTGCTGAGGGCCATCCGGGATCCCTCCACTTGGCCCTGGAGCAGCCAGTCCGGCTGAACTCCAGTGAAAGCGTCATAAACAAAAGAAGGAAGTAGGTTATTTGAGTTTAATCATCCTAGCATAGCAAAGGAAATGGTTCCCTTGCTTCTGGGGAGCTGAAAGGGCTTGACTGCTCAGTTTGTCCAATCCTGGGAGTCTATGAGAAAATGAGCATCCTCAGCTTGGGATAAGTCTTGGGGTGAGGCGAGTTCCAATGATGGGGCTTCTGCAAAACTGAGGAGAAGGCTCCTGCAGAGCCAGGCTGTGCTGCTGCCCCTCAGACCTGTGGCAAATGTCCCATGGACCCAGTTATCTTGGGCTTGGTATCCTCTCACCTCAAAAGGGGGCACCTCGAGGAATTGTCTTCAGGGCTTTGCTGGGCTATGTGCTACTCCCTTAGGGGGGGAGTTACATCATTTGTTGTATGTGGTTTATGGGTGCTTTTCTTATGAGGAGGCCTGATTAGTATCTCCTCTGCCTGGAGACAGCTATACTTGTTGTGTACCCATTTGGTCCACTGGGGGCAGCTGCCTTTGTCTGAAGTGTCCAGGAGAGGAAGCTGCTCATCATGGCAGCTGCATTCCAGCATCTTGTGGGGTGGTGATGGTGGGTGAGATGAAAGCTCAGAATATTTGGTTTGGGTCTTTGGTATTAGTCCCTCCTTGACTGAATGACTGTGTGTGTGTGTGTGTGTGTGTGTGTGTGTGTGTGTGTGTGTGTGTGTCCATCTCTCTGTCCATCCATCTGGCCATCCATCTTCACCTGCATATTTCAGTCAACACCTCGTTGAAGGACCAGTGTTCTCTGTGACTGGGTCATCTTTAGATTATTTTATATCCTTCTCCTTAGACATCTCCTGGGTTCTGCTGCTCCCCTCTCCCTCCAACCCTGTGGCATTAGCCTTTGGCCCAGACCTTATTTGGGGCAGGTTGTAGGTCCAAGCCCTGGTGGTGTAGGGCAGTTATTAGTGATGTCCAAGCTCCAGTGGCCAGGTTAAAGGATGAAGTCAAGGAGCACCCAGCAAAGAGGGTGTCTGGGCTAGATCAGCTGATCCTAGATGACAGGCTCCAGCCCTGCTCACCTCTGGGAATCCCAGTGTGGCTCCTGACTCTGCCCTTTGGAGTTCCAGGGAAGCACTTCCTGGTCCTGGTTGAATTCTCTCCCAGAAGAGAGGGAGTTGTATCTGGAGATGGGAACTGACTTCATCTGACTCATACTGCAGTGCTCAGCTAAGAGTTCTTATTGTTTGGGGAGAGATAAGCCTGGAGTGAGTGAGGGGGGAGGGACCAGGGAAGCCAGCCACGGGAGGAAGCTTATCCCTTCTGTTTTTTCGTCTCAGGAAGGCTCTCTGCTTCTCTTTTTTCTAGAGATAGGCACATACTGAGCAGTGGAGGGGGAGGCAATAAGTCTGGCAAGACTTTCCCCCCAGGCTTTGGTTGGTGGTGTCTCTCTGTCTCTCTCTCTCTCTCTCTCTCTCTCTTTCTTTCTCTCTCTCTCTCTCTCTCTCTCTCTCTCTCTCTCTCTCTC
>NC_058130.1:209387808-209406656 GCF_016433145.1 Gracilinanus agilis
TCTCTCTGTCTCTCTCTCTCTCTCTCTCTCTCTCTTTCTCTCTCTCTCTCTCTCTCTCTCTCTCTCTCTCTCATTTACTATTAATTCTATAGGTACTTTTTTGTACATAATTATTTATTGTTTTCATCATTATATCGTGAGCTATTCACAAAATTTCTTTTGCCTTTGTATCTGTAGCCCTTAGCATAGTGCTTGGCACACAGTAGGTACTTATATGTTAAATATAATTAGTTAGGTCATGAAGACTTATTGGTAGCTGTAAAATCTTTTCAGATAGGATAAGATGATAGGATGATATATCTACACTTGGAACAGAGATTTCCTAGCCTCATCATTAATACAGATCAAGAAACTGAGGTCCAGAAGTGACAGGTGCTATGCATTCCACATAATAGGTTGCTCTCTTTTTCTGAGAGTAGAGGTGGACAGAAATCTTAAGAAAGCCTTTCCAATCAATTAGCAAGCACTTTTTTTTTGTTGTTCATTTGTTTCAGTAGTGTCCAATTATTTGTGATTCCATTTGGGTTTATCTTGGCAGAGATACTGGAATAATTTGCTCTTTCCTTTTCTGGCTCATTTGACAGATGAGGAAACTGAGGCAAACAGACTGAAATGACTTGCCCAGAGTCTTAGAATTAATAAGTGTCTGCGGCCAAATTTGAATTCAGGGTTATGAGTCTTCCTGACTCTGGACTTGGCACTCTATCTATTATGCTACCTGGCTGCCCCAAGCATTTATTAAGTGCCTACTAAGTGCTAGGCACTTTCCTAGGTACTGGGGATGCAAAGATAAAATAAAACCTTCCTTAGGTCCATCTCCTGGTTTTTTTGGCTTTCTTCAAATCCCACTTTATATAAGTGGCCACCTCTACTACAAGAGCCTCTCCCTTGGGATTACTTCTCATTTACACTGTATGTATCTGGTTGTTTGCATGTTGCTTCCTCATTAGAATGTTTTTCTTGTTGCTTTTTTTCCTTTTCTTTGTATCTTTGATGTTTGGCATAGTACCTTGCATACAGATAAGCCTTAATAAATGCATTTTTGTTGGATAAAACAATCCTGCCCTCAAGGAACTTGCATTCACTTAAGATGAGACAGGATAGCCCAGCAGTTACTATAAAAAAACAAAACAAAACAGAGGGTAGCTAGGTGGACAAGTCCTAGCAGTTCAAGCCTAGGCCAGTCACTTAACCCCTGTTGCCTAACCCTTACTGCTCTTCTGTCTTGGAACCAATATTTATTATTGCTTCTAAGACAGAAAGTAAGGTTTGGTTTTTTTTTAAGTACCAGTCAACAAAGTTTTCATCCTTCAGGTTCCCCTTTTTACAATCTTCCATCTTCTCTCTCATGTCATCCTCCCCTTCTTCTAGAACTCAAGACTCTACCCTATCTTTCCATGCAAAATTAGGACAAGGACCCTAACTTGGAAAGCAAAATTCAGGGGAAAAAAAGTTTTGAATTTGGAGTGCTCAAGTTGGAGTCAAGGGATCTGAGTTCTGAATCCCAACTCTGCTGCTTACTGAGTGGAATGAAATAAAATGACCACCCACCCAAATTATAATTACAAATCTGGAGTCAGAGAGTGGATAGTATAAGAATTCTTTCTCATGAGAAAGGGACCATTGCCCTAATGGCCATGCCTAATGCGTGAGTGCAGATACAAGCACTGAAGCAAGCCCCCACCCCACTCTGTCTGATACCCCATGTCGGGGGGCTGAACTGACAATCTAGGTGTGAAAGTCTACCCAACTGGAAAACAAGTTACACAGCATGAGCTCATCCTGAGCTTCCATCAGGACGGGGGAAGGTTTTGGAGAGATAGCCATGTCCTCAGGAGTGACTCCTCTTGCTCCTAAAGGTCTGAGGAGATAAGGAAATGGTATAGCCTAATGGTTTTCTTCCATAACGAAATGTCCTTGAGGTCTTATTCTGTAACCCTAAACAGGCTTTCATTCCCTAATGGGGCCTAGGATGGATGTCCACCCTGAGAAGAACAAATTAATTCTTTTCACTCCAGACATTACTCTCTGTGTGACATTGGTCAAGTCATTTGACTTCTGGGTTTTATAGATGGGAAAATGGAGTCCCAGAGAGGCTAAAATATTTGCCCTGATTTATACAGTTGTTGAATTAGAGCCAGGGTCAGGACCTAGATCTTTTGACTTATAAAATATAGGTCCTGTTTTCCTTTCCTTCCTTCCCCTCCCCCTATCCACTCTCCTTTTCGTTCTAAAATTTTATTGCTGCACAGCAGGTAGGTGGCTCAATGGATAGAGAGGGTGCTGGGTTCAAATGTGACCTCAGACACTTCCTGGCTGGGCAAGTCACTTAACCTCAGTTGCCTAGCCTCTACCACTCTTCTGCCTTGGAATGAATACTTAGTACTGATTCTAAGATAGATGGCAAAGGTTAGAAAAGTGGTTATTGATGCTCTTTTTGTTTGTTTGTTTGCAACAGTCATTTTCAAATATAATCTATCCCTTTTGCCACCAGTGAGTCTACATTGCAGTTAATCAGAATTCATTGCTTTTTAGTGCTTTATTTTCCAGTCTTGTATAATTCTTCTGAGGGATTCTTTTTTAAAAAATGTTTTTAAATTTTATTTTCATTGTCATGCAAAACACTTCCATTTTGGTCATTGTTGTAAGAGCACACTTATACATTACCAAAACTCCAAATGAAAACCATAAATACCTCAGTGTGAAAGACATTATGCTTTGATCTTCATCTTTCCAACTCAACAGTTCTTTCTTTGGAGGTGAATAGCATTCCCTGCAAATCTTTCAGAATTGCCTCAGATCTCTACATGCTGAGAATAGCCAAATTTTCACAGTTGATCATTGTACAATATTACTGTTACTGTATACAGTGTTCTCCCAGTTCTGCTTACTTCACTCTGTGTCAGTTCCTGCAGATCTTACCATGTTTTTCTGAAATCACCCTGCTTATCATTTCTTATAGCATAATAGTATTCCATCACCAAAATGTACCACAATTTGTTTAGCCATTCCCCTATTGATGGACATCCCCTCAATTTCCAATTCTTTGCCACTATAAAAAGAGCTGCTATAAATATTTTTACACAAGTATGTCATTTCCTCTTTTTTATTATCTCTTTGGGATATAGACCCAGTAGTGGTATTACTGGACCAAAGAGTCTGCACAATTTTATAGCCATAGTTCTAAATTGTCACCCAGAATGGTTGGATCATTTGACAACTCCACCAACAATGTATTAGTGTTCCAATTTTTTGCCACATTTTCTCTGGAATATTCTTTGTCAGTGGGTTTCTTTTATAAATATTGGTTTAAAGGCAGAAGAGCAGTAAGGACTAGGCAATTTGGGCTTAGTGACTTGCTCAAGGTTTCACAGCTAAGAAATGTCTGAGGTCAGATTTGAACATAGGTCCTCCATATTCCAGGCCTGGCACTCTATTCACTGAGCCACCTATCTGCCCCTTCTCTAACTAGATTGAAAACTCCTTAAAAGCAGGCATGGAGGCTTTATCTACTGCACGGTATAGCATAGGGTACATATAGCATAGGATCCAATATGTCCTTCTCTAACTTGGTTAGCTGCTCCTCAGTGATTTCTGGTTAGTCAGCCAGAATTTTTCCATTAACATTTCAAAGTCTTCTCATAGCTATATCCCAATGGTGTAAACCAAAGGCTTCCTCTAGGAGGCATAGTGATCAGGATCTCTGAAGCTAAGCTGATGCCAGCAAAGTATCTCACTCCAGTTACTTGTCTAAGAACTATATTCAGAACTTACTATATCCAGAACTTTGTGCTTTCCACATCTTTTAAATGACCATCTTGGAGAGAGAGAGATCTGAGGACTCTTCTGGTCTAGGTCAGTTATACCTATGAATATATACCTTCAGAAACAGTGGCCAGGGATGTCTTCTCTGTGGTTATATTTTGGGGGTTGTTATGAGGGAACAACAGCAGAAGACTTTGCTCTAAGGGGTTCTTTCACTATCCCATAAGCATGTCATGTACATTCCTGCCTTTATGCCTGGGTTGTACATGTAATTATCATGTAAAACATTTCCATATTATTCATTTTTGTAAATGAGTAATCTTATAAAACCAAACCCCCAAAATATAGACCCAATAAACAACTGAAAAATCATATGCTTTCATCTGCATTCCAGTTCCAACAGTTTTTCTCTGGAGGTGGATAGTATTCTTTGTCCTAAGTCCCTCAGAATGGTGCTGGATCACTGTATTGCCCATAATAACTATCACAGTTGATCATTCCACAATATTGCTATTACTGTGTACAATGTTCCCCTGGTTCTGCTTATTTTACTCTGCATCAGTTCATGGAGGCCTTTCCAGCTCTTTCTTTTGGGCATAGTTCTTTGGGCATAGTTCCAAATTGCCCTCCAGAATGGTTCAAGAAGTTCACAACTCCACCAGCAATGCATTATTGTCCCAATTTTGCCATATCCTCTCCAATTTGTCTTTTTTTAAAACCCATATCTTCCATCTTACTAATGACTCTAAGACAGAAAGGTAAGGCCTAGGCAGAGGGTGTTAAGTGATTTGCTCAGGGTCACACAGCTAGGAAGTGTCCGAGATCAGATTTGAATCCAGGGCCTCCTGACTCCAGGCCTGGCACTCTATCCACTGTGCCACTTAATTACCTCCGAATTGCTTCATTTCCCCACAATTCCAGGCTCCTCAACTGCAAATTGGGGATAATACTATATATCTTGTAGTATGACTGTGAGCCTCGAATGAGGAAATGTCCATAAGGTGCTTTTCGGACTTTAACATTTTCAATAAAAGCCAACTATTTGTATTCAATACCATACCCTTGGGCTAAGTACCAAGGAGCTGCCCAATATATCCATTTTTTAAAAAACCCTCACCTTCCATCTTGAAATCAATACTGTGTATTGGTTCCAAGGCAGAAGAGTGGTAAGGGTAGGCAATGGGGGTTAAGTGACTTGCCCAGCTAGGAAGTATCTAAGGCCATCATATTTGAACCCAGGACTTCCTCTCTCTAGGCCTGGCTCTCCATCCACTGAGCCACCCAGCTGTCCCACCCAATACATCCTTATTGGTTAAAGGAGTTGGCTGGGCAACCAGGCTTTGATTTGGTCTTCCATTGGGTCAGGATTTGTGAATGGGGCATCTCAAAATGGGGACAATTTTCCATTGGGCTCTCTTAGCCATGACTTTTTATTAATCAATCTATAAACATTTATCAAGCATCTATCCTATGCCAGAAACAAAGCTGCTCATCCCCCAGAAGCCACGTGTCTTTGTGTTGTCTCCCTCCCACCCCCCCACCCCCCAATCCTATAGGCTTGGCTCCTCTCTCCTACATATTGGAAGCATGTGTGCCTGTGCACGTCTGGATGACGTGTTCTTGTCCTGCTCCCAGCTGGCTCAGAGTCATGCTGTAATTTTGGCTTTTAAAGGACTTGGGTTGTATGCTTTGTTTCCTACCAGACCTGGTTCTGCTTCTAGGCTGCCTTTCGTCTTTCTCAATGCAACGTTCTGTTCTTGGGGGGTGGGGGTGAGGGAGGCGAGGGGGAGAAAGTCTAGAAATGGAGAGCTTTGGGAATGCTATCTAATGGCCAACATCTGAGCGCCTACTTTGTAGAGGATGATGATGTCATCTTATGGATGGCCCTCAAATCTGTTCCGTGTGTGTTTTCATATTCTCTCAAATTTTATCCTCTCCATTATTCTGTGAGACATATAGAGAAGGGGATGGGATCCCCAGTTTACTGAGGGGGACACTGAAGAGAAGAAAGTTGCACATCTTATTTTAAGCATGTAATTATTTCATGATAGAACTGGGACTAGAACAGGTTTCTGATTTTTCTCCTCTCTTCTCATAAAGGGAGGCTGGTGAAGGGAATCAGTGTTGCTTTAGCTCTTCTGCCTGTTGTGTTGGGCTTATTGTATTTTAATAGCTGCCAACATCTGTATACTTTTGGTGGCCACTGGACTTCTCCCAGGCAGATTCCATGGGGATTTACAAGTTTTATCCTGACTTAGTCAAGATAGTTGTGCCAGTTAGACCTATATAAATTGTGGTTTCGACAACTGCTTGATCACATGGGTCAATGGGGATATGATTAGGGACGTAGACTCTAAGCGATCACCCTAATGAAAATATTAATAATATGGAAATGGGTCTTGATCAATGACACATGTAAAACCCAGTGGAATTGCTTCTTGGCCACAGGAGGTGGAGTGAGGAGGGGAGGGAAAGAACATGAATCATGGAACCATGGAAAATTTTTCTTAATTAATCAATAAAAACACACACACACACACACACACACACACACACACACACAAAACCAACATTACTATTACTGTGTTAAAAAAAAAAGAACATGAATCATGTAACCATGGGAAAAAAATTCTAAGCTAAATAAATAAATAAACTTAAATTCTTAAAAATAAATTGTGGTTTCGAGTTAGGATTATTGTTAGAATTAGAGACCTCTGTTCTAGGCAGGGGAGAAAGGTAAGAACTATTTTGTAGGGATGGCATAAAAAAAGAGGTCAGACATTTCCTAGTTGTGTGACCCTGGCTAAGTCACTTAACCCCCATTGCCTAACCCTTCTGCCTTGCAAGAAGGGTGACCTGGCTTTTATACCAGGACTCCAACTGCCTTTAGTTGCCCCCTCTCAGAAATATGGATCCCACAGAACCAATTCCCATTATTGATTCTAAGATGGAAGGTAAGGGTTTAAAAAAAGAAAAGGAAAAAAAAAGGAGACCAGAGCTCTTGTTGGGAGGTTGGTGGGATTCTTCAGAACCAGACTGAATGATTCTTATTTTAGGGACAGAGCAGTCATCAAGGAGAAACAGGCTGATCAGACTGTGTTGTTAGGGTCATAGAATGAGAAGAACTCTTGTACTTTGTGTTCAGTAAATACTGAGGGGGGAAGGATTTTTTACTTCTCTGGTAGCTTGGTTTGTCATGTTCAGTCCTTTCTATCCCGTCTGACTCTTTGTTGCCCCATTTGGGGTTTTCTAGGCTTAAGATCCTGGAGTGGTTTGCCTTTTCCTTCTCTATCTCATTTGATAGATGAGAAAACTGAGGCAAACAATTTTAAGTGACTGGCCCAGGGTCATCCAGCAATTAATATTAAGTATGTGAGGCCAGATTTGAACACAGGAAGTTGTATCTTTCTGTTTTCTGGTCTTGCATTGTCTATTACACCCTCTAGCTACCTGGTGCTTGGTACTGCTTATCAGTACTTAAGAAATGAATGCCCCCCCCCCCAGCTGGGTAGCTCAGTGGATTGAGAGCCAGGCCTAGAGACGGGAGGTCCTAGGTTCAAATCTGGCCTCAGACACTTCCCAGCTGTGTGACCCTGGGCAAGTCACTTGACCCCCCCATTGCCCACCCTTATCACTCTTCCACCTAGGAGCCAATACACTGAAGTTAAGGGTTAAAAAAAAAAAGTAAAAAAAAAAAAAAAAGAAAAGAAATGAATGCCCCCTACCTAAAGTAGAGCTCCAGGCTCAGAGAAGGGATGCTGGACTTGGCTAGGAAGGCTTGAGTTTGAATGCTGCTTTATTATGTATATTCCTTGTATGACCCTGGGCAGCCCATAATTTTTTTATTTGTAAGATAAAGTTAGTGAATTAGGAGATCTTTGAGTACAATGAGGACTATGGTTGAATGTATAAAGGGTGTGTGAGGACAGCCATACTTCACACTCTGCTTGTCATCCTGTGGCAAACTGCTTGGCTATGAGTTGAACAGGAGGAAGGATGAGGGACTGACTAGACATAGGCTTAAAAAAAAAACACACACACACACACACACAAAAACCCTCTTAAAAAAACCAAACAAAGAGTGGCAAGGGCTAGGCTATGGGGGTTAAGCGACTTGCCCAAGGTCATATAGATTTGAACCCAGGACCTCCCATGTCTAATCGAGACTTTTAATACACTGAGCCATCTAGCTGCCCCTGTACATATAGGCTTTTAAACATCTGTTTTCTAAGACCTTTTGGTCTTGTAGGTAGACAGCTCTAGTGAAATGTTATGGTGGTTTCAAACCAGAATGAGAGAAAACCAGAGGGGGAAAAAAATCAAGTGACTGGATTCTGTTGTTCCTGAATGAATCCCCTTCTTTTCCTTGGAGCCAATCCCCCTTCCCCCAGCTGTTGGTGGGAGAAGCATGGAGTCTGGATAAGCAGATTGGAGGAGAGAGAGAGAGAGAGAGAGAGAGAGAGAGAGAGAGAGAGACAGAGAGAGAGAGAGAGAGACAGAGACAGAGAGAGGGGGACAGACAGAGAGAGAGAGAAAGTGTGTGTGTGTGTGTGTGTGTGTGTGTGTGTGTGTGTGTGTGTGTGTGTGTGTGTGNGTGTGTGTGTGTGTGTGTGTGTGTGTGTGTGTGTGTGTGTGTGTGTGAGAGATTTGAGCCCTCCCCAGGGAGGCAGGGTGGGCTGGGGTGAATCGCTCTGTATGGGCATCCTCTTCTCTCTGTCCCTAAACATTTTGATGAAGGTCAAGTTTTTTTGAATCGGCCATGGAGAAGGCTAATGGCCAAAGAAGATCCACACACAGCCGAAAGTTATGTTTTTTAGTTTGTTTTTTAAGTATTAGCTGGCCAAGTTATCCTTTCCCTACCTCCACTCCCCCACCCCCTCTAGCCATCTGGAACTGCTCCCAAAGCCCAGCGCCCAGGGCAATTGCTTTGGTTTACTGTACCCTAGGGATGGGTCTGTGTGTGTTTTAACAATCTAAGCAGATGTCAGAATGAAGGAAAGTAAACCCTTTTCCTCCACCTGTTATAGGATTTGAAGCTCAACTTTCCTGCTAGCTTTTGGCAGTTTACCTTTCTTCAGGGCAGTTGTGGCCCTGCTTGTGACAGGTGTTGGGGGGAAACAGAGCCACTCACAAATATATCAGGAAGTTTCTCCATTTGCACTCACTACAAAACTTCGAGAAGAAGAGTTGGTCCAAAACCTGGAAGCTGGGATGCTTTCCTTGCTGCTGTCATTATATTATATGCTTTGGCCTTTTAAGATGGGAGGTAGGACCTGGCGGCCCTTGCTTTAACTTTCACAGATATTCTCTACAAAAGGAAATTGAGAGTAGAGATTCTGGTTATTAAAATATTATCACTTTCCTGCTCAGAGACCTTCTGTGGCTCCCTGTCACTTATAAGATGAACTTCAAATCTTCATTCTCCTTTTCTAGGACCTTCAAATTCAGACTCTTTCTTACTAGTCCAGTTGTATCTCTGACTATTACACTAAAGGAATTCTCTGATCCAACCAGGTTTATCTCTTTACTTCCAGCTCATCCTGGTCTTGACTTTGTTCAGTCAGTCAATCAATAAACATTTATTAAGTACCTACTATATACTAGACACTGTACTAATGACAGGATACAAAGAAAAACAAAAAACTGTCGCTACCACCGAAATGCTCATAGTCTAATATTCCCTGCCTAGAATCCTCTTTACCTATCTACTCATTTTTAAGGCCCAACTTGGGTTGCTCCCGACTTTGTGAATCATTCTCTGACTACTGTTGCCCATATTTAGCACAATCCAATTCAACAAATATTTCTTAAAACCTTATTATGGGTCAGCTCTGGGAGTGGGGAAGGAGAAAAAAATGAATCATGTAACCATGGGAAAAAAAAGACCTTATTGTGGGGGGGCAGCTAGGTGGCTCAGCAGAAAGAGAGTTAGGCTCAGACATGGGAGGTCCTAGGTTCAAATCTGGTCTCAGACACTTCCTAGCTGTGTGACCCTAGGCAAGTCACTTAACCCCTGTTGCCTAGCCCTTATTGCTCTTCTGCCATGGAACCAACACATAGTCTTGATTCTAAGTTGGAAAGTAAGGGTCTGAAAATTTTTTTAAGTACTTTATTATGCACAAGGAACTGTACTAGGCTCAGGGAGTACCAAGATGGTAAATAAGTCCTATTCTTAAGGAGTTTGTGAGATAAGAAGGTGATTGTTATTGCTGAAGCATTTTTTAGTTGTGCTTGACTCTTCCTGACCCCATTTGGGATTTTCTTGGCAAAGATATTGGAGTGGTTTGCCATTTCCTCCTCTAGCTCTTTTTATAAAAGAGGCAAATGGGGAGAAGTAACTTGCCCAGAGTCACCCAGCTAGTCAGTGTTAGAGGCCAGTTTTTAACTCAGGGAGATGAATCTTACTGACTCCAGGCCAAGGCAAAGGAAAGGTTTGGACAAAAGGTTGGAGAAACTTGAGAAAGCACAGAGCACTTTCAGGCAAGTGGTCAAGGGAAAACTTCATGGAAGAAGTCGTATCTGAAATTGTCTTGAAGGAAGGAAGATGTTCAGCAGATGCAAAAGGGAGGAAGCTATTCCAGTACATGGAGAGAAAAGGGTAAAGATGACCAAAGCTACATGGAGATGAGAGAGGGCAGGATGAGAAAGGTGGAGCAGAGAGTGGGGTTGATATCAGCAAGGAGAATAGTTCAGTTCATCTGGCGCATAGAATGCATGAAGGGGAAGCAGAAATATGCAATGAGGTTAAAAATGGAGGGTAGAGCCACTTTGTAGGGAGTTTTGTGTGTCAGAGGCAGGTTTTTGAGCTCTCCCTTCTCCAAACTAGCATTCTCTAGTATCTTTCTGTTGGTTCTTAAGCCTTATGTTGCTCCTTGGTGTGTGTTCGATTTGTTCCTCTAGTCAGAGAGTAAGCTGCTTAAGAGCAAAAATTGGATCTCCAATTTGTACTACCCATAGTGCCTGCTATGATGTGTTCCTTCTGTAGACACCTGTTGAATTGTTTGGAAATGAGGATGGGCAAGCTGTGGAATGAAATGGGATGAATTCTCAATAAACAAAGCCTCTTCTAGGGTAGCAGGAGAGTTTGGGGATGCCATGAAGAGCAGCAGTAGAGAAACTTGCTTCATTTCTTTCCATTTCCAGCGTGGGGCTAGAGGATGCTGTTCTTGGCTTCATGATCCCTTGTGGAAGCTTGAAAATTTGTTGGGTAGAGAAGAGACTGTCCTGCAAAGCCCAAACTTCATCCTGTGCAGGGGAGAACCAGTGGAAAACCAGAATCTTCAGTTCCTTTTCTTAGAGGGCTTGAAAACTGAAAAAAGCCAGAGAAGCCAGTGTCTGGGAATAGTAGATAATCTGAGGCCCCATGGTAGGTATGGTCTAGGACGGGTCCTTGAGGTTTTTTGGAATGACTTGAAAGTAAGAGATGGATTACTATCCTCTGTCTGGAGAGCTGTTTCCTGGAGATACTGGCCCAGAATTCAGTGAGTTATCAGAGGGCAATTGCTTGAGAATCTACTCACTGATTGTGGGTGGTATTTTCTCTTTGCTTTGGGCATGCCTTCACCTTTCCTTCCCTGACCCTCATTTCCCTTCCCCACACCCCAATTCTGTTTGCATTAAAAGAAGACTCTTATCACCCAGTTGTCTGGTGCCAGGTTATTGCTTTAAAATGTTTATTTTGATATGCTCATAATGAAGTGGCAGACAGATCTGTGTGTGTGTGTGTGTGTGTGTTTTGGTAGTCTCCAGGGATCCTAACAGGAGAGCATCTCATTAAGAATTCTTTATTAGTCTTGACAAGAGAAATCAGGAGTAGCTATCTGAGTAGCTTTAAAATAACAACAAAACCCTTACCTTCTGTCTTAGAATCAATACTCTGTATTGGTTCCAAGACAGAAGAAAAGTAAGGGCTAGACAATAGGGGTTAAGTGACTTGCCCAGGGTCACACAGCTAGGATATATCTGAGGCCACATTTGAATGCAGAACTTCCCATCTCCAGGCCTAGCTCTCAGTAACTTTGCTCTGACTACTTCTCATTTTTGAAGTGTGTATTTAAGGCCCTCTGCATGGGGGTAGGGGATGAAGAAGGAGGAACCCTATCTTTTGGCACCAGTGTTCATTTACAGAGTAGGAATAGATTTGAGCCTATCATTTCATTGGTATACATCCAAGAACTTCTGGATGAGAAAACTCCCTTTACCAATGCAGGTTATCTTATCTGCAACTTCTAGACTTAGAGAGTTGCTTAGAATATTTTAAGTGACTTATCCAGGGTCACATAGCCTTAGAGAAGCACATGAAATTAACTGTAGTGGATATGTCTCTGGCTGCATGGAGGTCACCCAGCATCTTGATGTGCTCCCCTCTCCATCTTAGCCCTGACTCCTGTTCTCTTGTTTTGAAGTTCCTTTTTATTTGCACATCTCCAGAACACCTGTGTGACCCTGAAATCCCATTCATTTGCAAGAAGGCAGACCTTGCACTGGTATGCGTTTTTGACTTTTAGTACTGGGGGCCCTTGGAAAGGAGGATGGCATCCTGAGAAGGGAAAGAGACTGAAGCATCTCTGAAGGATGGTTCCTTAGCTCTAGACTTCATAGTCACAGACTGTCCATGATGAAAGAAACATAGGATCATCTATCTAGCTCATTTGCTTCCGTGTTAGGGGCTCTTCCTTAAGTCCTGATGAATTAATGCTGATTTTTAAAAATGCTGTATTCTCTGTACCCAGTAGGACACTATGAACTATTCTTTCTCTTCTTCTCTGCTGTGGGGCAGAAGTAGGTGGAAGCTGTTTTTTGTTTTTGATTCCTTCTTCCCCCATACTCACAGGCACACATTCACTTTCAAGAAGAGGGTGGGACAACTTCCTTGAGCAGCCAAATTAATCCACCTAATGCCAGCCATTAGGCAGATTTTCCAGGGTGTCAGGATCCTTTTTTCTATCTAGAAAAGTGTGTGTGTGTGTGTGTGTGTGTGTGTGTGTGTGTGTTTGTACACATTGTATGAGAGAAGGAAGAATTTTTAAGGCAACAGGTTTATTTTTTCTTTTTCTCTCCTCCTTCTCCTCTCTTCTTTTCTTCCTCTCTTCCTTCCCTCCTTTCTCCCCTCCCCTCCTGCCCTCTATCCTCTTCTCTCTTCTTCCTTTCTTCTCCTCACCCCTCTTCCTCTCACCTCCACTCTCCTCTTCCTCTTCCCCTTCTCTTTTGTCCCTTCCCCTCTCCTCCCCTCTTCTTTCCTTTTCCTCTTCCCCTTCTCTCCCCTCCCCTCCCCTCCTCTCCTCTTCACCTCTTCCTCTTTCCTTCCTCTCCTCCTTTCCCTTCTCTTCCTTTTTCCCCCCCTCGAGTCTTTTTTTTTTCCTGAGAAGTGAGCTAGGCCATATGATCTTAGAAGAGGAGTTAGTGCCACATGGGGAGCTCATTCCTTCCCCACTGTTGGCCTCCATTTCATAGGCTTCATTAGAGCAGCTCACAAGGAAGGATGGGGTCCTGGGAAAGAAACAGAGAACACAACTCTGGGGTCAGCTGTGTCATAGGCACCATGCAGCCTTCTCCAGAAAGCCTCTCAGTTGAGTTCAACCATCTGGGCTTACTCACAGAGCCAGTAATCCTCAACAATTTTAGGTAGGAATAATTTTTAAAAGAGATCACAGGGAAAGAAAGTTGGATTGGGGAGGGGAGAAATCTAGATACATCTCATTGGGTCCTGGGCATTAGCTTCATGGAATCATAAAACTTTAACAACATGAGGGGTCTTTAGAAATTTTGCCCAACCTCCTCAGTGCCCTCCATGGTTAATTGTGGTAAAAATGAGCACAAATTTTTTCTAATATAATTCTTTTTTTTTTTGGGTGAAGCTATCTCAAGATTTAGAAACATTGTAAAACACTTCTGTGAGTATATTAAAATATTATTAGTAATTATGGGGTCTAGAAGGGACCTTGGGTCATCAGGACCCCCTCACTTGACAGGTGAGGAAATTGAGTCACTGTTAAGTGACCAGCAAAAGCTCATGTAGCTAACAAGTGTCTAAGGCCAGATTTGCTGCTAGGTCTTTCTGACTCCATGTTCAACTATTAGACCATGTTGCTTCTCTAATTTGGCTTTACACCTTGTATATTCCTTTCATTCAAACTAAACATTAAGGTCAGGGTGAGAGGCTAGAATATATAGTAGATAGATACACTAAGGAAATCAGCGATCTGGGTTGATGTGCAAGATAGTAGGCTCCAAAACTGAAATCAGTCCCTGCCTTCAAGATGTTTGCATTTGTTGTTTTAGCACAAATAGTATAGAAAACCGTAGCCAGGAGAACCTACCTTTAGAAGATCTGTATGTTATCAAAGACCCTTTTCCTATTATTAGAATAAAATTGGGTTCTTTTTGGGAGGCAGACATTGGCCATTGGTCTTTGGGATAGTTCTGGATCTTTCCCTTATATAACAATGTCTTCGATGGTACCCGGTGGAAGTAACATGAAGATGTCAAGTATTTGTGTTCTGGGTTATGTGTTGTTTTTTTCTTAGTCTGTCCACTAAAATTTATTAAACACCAATTACATTCTGGGCTCTGTGTTAATCACTGGGAAGACAAAGGCAAAAGACAATCTGTTTTCAGAAGCTTACATTTTATAGCAGAGGTGTCAAAGATATACATGCAGCCCATAATACTCCTGAGGGTAGACTGTTCAAGATTAAAATGTAATTGGGAAATATTTATCAAAATAAAGAAACATACAATAAAATACAGATAATTTGGTACAGCTCAGGTAGCACAATGGATAGAATGCCAAGCCTGGAATCGAGAGGATGAGTTTAGATCTGGCCTTGGACATGTCTTACCTGTGTGACCCCAGATAAGTCATTTAACCCAGATTGTCTACCCCTTGCTGTTCTGTCTTAGAATTGACACTAAGGAGGAAGGTAAGGGTTTAAAAAAACCAAACAAAAATAATGTTAATATATTGTTTTCTTAGTCAATATGAGGCCTGCAGGGAACCTTACATATGGTTGACTGTGCCCTGTTTCCCTTTGGGTTTGACACTACTGATTTCCTTCTTCAAGTGTTGACTTATTTTCCCTAGCGTTTCCTTGAGACCAGCCTTGGTTTCTCCCAGGCTAAGGGTCTATGCTAGCTTGCCTTGATTGCATTCCTGGATGCTTTCCTAACATCTCAAATTCTTCTTCATCCCATTTTTAGAAGACTGTGGGTGGACAATTCCAAATGCTAACGAATATTTTGTATGGATCCCAGGGATGGTGTTGAAACCTCTCCTGTGTGCTAGGTGGGTGGCTTTATTTCTGATGTCTTGGGCTGACTCTCCAATTTTTGGCACATCAATTAATTCTTTCTCAGCTATAGCTGGGCCCAGGCTGTTGATTAAAAAAACTTATTTTTTTTTCTTTTTTACTCCCAGACTTGCTCTATGACTGTTGGTGGTAATATAGTTGTTCCCTAAGACATTTTGATAGCACTAAGATCCTGGGCTGTTGGTATAGTCTAGGTCAGTGATGGCAAATCTTTTAGAGATGGAGTGCCAGGCCCTGTCCCCACCCCCCCTCCCCAGACCATGTGCCATGTCCCCCACAATTCTGGGTGTTTCCCCCCTTACCCCACACAGGGGAAGGAGAAAGCACTCCCATTGGGCTGCTAGTGGAGGGGCAGGTGAAGTGAGGAATGCCCCCAGCTAGTATAGAGAGAGGAAGGGAAGTAGCTTGACTGCTCTGCTCCCCTCCAGCTCTGCTGCCTGTGAGCTTTCTACCTTACCCCATGTGCTCCCATTAGCCACTGGGCAGAGGGGCAAGGGATATGAAAAAAGGATGTCAGGTACAGTGGAGAGGGGGAGGGGAGCAGGTCCACTGAGTCCCTCTGCCTTTCTAGTAACAGACTCTGTGGGTGGGGGATGGGGAGTCCGGCCAGGTGCCCACAGAGAGTGCTCTGTGTGCGATAGGTATGCCATCACTGGTCTAGGTGTTCTCAGAAGCATTTAAGTGCTCCTCTTGAAAGAACAGAAGGCAAGCCAGAAAGAATCACAAATGACACATTTGAAAGTTACATGTTGTGAGTTCATGATACATTTTATTTTATTTTATTATTATTTTTTAAACCCTTACCTTCTGTCTGTGTATTGGTTCCAAGGCAGAAGAGTGGCAAGGGCTAGGCAATGGGAGTTAAGTGACTTGCCCAGAATCATACAGCTGGGGAGTGTCTGAGGCCAGATTTTAACCTAGGACCTCCCATCTCTAGGCCTGGCTCTCAATCCACTGAGCTATCCAGCTGACACCCCCCCCCCATATATTTTAAAAGAGAAGCAAGCTGTACATAAGAGATCCACATTTTAATGTAAAATTCTTTTTTTTCTTATGTATATGGAAATGCCCATTTTATTATTATTTTTTGTTAAGTTTGTAATAAGAAAAAAATTTAAATCAATGATTCTTAGGATAGATAGGTGTTGGAAAAAATGTTCTAGAATTTGAAGGTCTTGGGTTCAAATCTGGTCTCAGATACTTTCTAACTGTGTGACCCTAGGCAAGTCATTTAGCCCCAGTAGCTTAGCTTTTAACATTCTTCTGCCTTGGAACCAGAACACGGTGTTGATTTTAAGGTGGAAAGTAAGGGTTTAGAAAAAATGATTCTCCTAATTCTCCCTTAGAAGCAATAAGATTTATTGTAGATAAATGCAAGGTAATGCACTTAGGGGAAAAATAGTAGAAGCCAAATACTTAATAATTGCTAACCTTTATATAATACTTTAAGGTTTGCAAAGTGCTTCACATATATTATCTCATTTGATCCTCACAATAAACAATAACCCTGTGAAGTAAGATGCTGAACTCCAAGGGTTGGCCCATAGGATGGCCAGAGTAAGAAGGGACCTGAATGGTTATCTGCATAGTCTTGAAGAAGTCTTCTAACCTTGCTAACTATCAGTTTTTTCCTTTATATTATGAGACTTATTCAAGGTCATATTGGTACGTTGGAAAAAGTGTTGGAAGCAGTTTTCAAAAGAAGAAATCCAGGCTACCAATAAAATGGAAAAATGCTCTAGAAACTAAAAATGCAGATTTATTTTTAAAAACTCTGAAGTACCACCTCACGCCAATCAAATTGGCCAAGTTGGAAAATGGAAAATGACAAATACTGTAGGTACTATGGCAAAACAGGTACAATAATGCACTGTTGGTGTATCTGTAAACTGCTTTAGCTATTCTGGAGAGCAATTTGGACTTATGTCCAAAAAGTTATTAAACTGTGCATATATCCTCCAACCCAATGATACCACCACTAGTCTATATTCCAAAGAGATCAAAGAAAAAAAGGATCCATATATACAAAAATATTTATAGTGGCTCTTTTTGTTATTGCAAAGAATTGGAAACTGAGGAAATGCCCATCAGTTGGGGAAATGGGCAAACAAATTAAATTATGGTATATGAATGTGTTGGAATATTATTATGGAATAATGTTTTTATGCTGAAATAAATGATAAAGTGAATTGTTTCAAGGAAACCTGAAAGACTCGTATGAACTGTTGACAAGTGAAGGGAGCAGAACCAGGTAAAAAATGTATACTGTAACAACAGTATCGTAAAGAAAAACAATTTAGGAACTCTGGTCAACGTGACAACCAGCTCTGATTCCAGGAACATTTCTGTCTACCTCCTGAAAGTTATGGACTAGTTAGTGTGCAGAGACTTCTTTTGTTTTGAACATGGCCAATGTGTTCTTAATGAGGGAGAAGAGAGGTGGTAGGGAGAGAAATCGGATTTTTATTGATTAAAAATAATTAATAAAATTTTACTAAAATTTTAATTTTAATAAATTATTTTAGATCTCAATAAAATTTAATAAAAATAAAAAGAATAAAATTTAGTATAAAATTTTGTATCAGAAGATCTAAGTTCAAATCCTGGTTCTGCTTCTTGTGACCTCTTCACCTCAGTTTCCTCATTTGTAAAGTGACAGAGGTGGAGTGTCTCTGATGTCCCTTCCAACTCTGAATCTGTGGTCTTATGGACTCAACTCTAGTTTGTCTAAGACTCAGTTTAATATCTTTCCATCCTACTGTGCTCCCTCTACAAACATTTGAAATGGTCCCCTGAAGATGTCAACACCGTTTTCTGTCGCCACTGAACCACTGGAAAGGATATTGCAAACAAAATTGCAAGCGTTATCTTGTCTATTCTGAGGTGTATCTCTTCCAATCTCTAGACTTTGCAAACTTCAGTTAACATTATATCTCTTCTTTCCTTTTATCTTTCCAGACCAGAGTCCTAATCTTTTTATCTTTGTTTACATATAATAGATCCTTGGTTATGAGGACTTGGTTATGAGCTGAGGTTCCTAGCCTGCAGTCTGCAAACTTAAAAGGATATAGTTTAATAAACATATTTCAATATAATTGGATTTTCTTTTGTAATCTTGTGTATTTTGTTTAATTCATTTAAAAACATTCTGAGAAGGTATCCATGCATAGGTCTTACTAAAGTGACAAGGGATTCCGTGACAGAAAGATGTTTAAGAATGCCTGTTTAGAGAGACAGAGAGCCACAGAAGGTTAGAGCTAGGAGGGACTGTCCTTGCCATTTCTCTCTGGTTGTTAAATTCAGTAAAATAGAATGTACCCTCTAAGGACAGACAGAAAAATCATGAGCCTATAGCCTGGAAGAGTGAAGCCTGAGAGAGGATATAATTGAGGTCTATAAAAGCATGAATGGTACAAATGAGGTAAACACAGATTTGTTGGATAATCCCTATGTACCAGATCCAGAGAGCATTCTTTGAAGCTTGAAACAGGATAAGCTCAAGCCAAATTAAAGGAAATGAGGCATAGTGGATAGAGAGCCAGTCTCAGAGTCTGGAAGGCCTGGGTCTTCCCATCTCTAGCACATACTAAGTGTGTGCCTGAGAAAAATCACTTAATCTTTCAGTATTCATTCTTCCTTCCTTCTGTCTCCCTCTCCCTCTCCCTCTCCCTCTCTCTCTCCCTCTGTCTCTCCCTTTCCCTCTCTCCCTCCCTCCTTCTTCTTCTTCTTCTTCTTCTTCTTCTTCTTCTTCTTCTTCTTCTTCCTGTCTCTTAT